>NW_026779843.1:0-68030 GCF_030144855.1 Hypanus sabinus
GAGAGAGAGAGAGAGAGAGAGAGAGAGAGTCCCTGCCTAGATTAGAGAGGGTGCAGAGGAGATTCACCAGGACGTTGCCTGGATTAGAGAGGGTGCAGAGGAGATTCACCGAGACGCTGCCTGGATTAGAGAGGGTGCAGAGGAGATTCACCAGGTTGTTGCCTGGATTAGAGTGGGTGCAGAGATTCATCAGGACGCTGCCTGGATTAGAGAGGGTGCAGAGGAGATTCACCAGGACTCTGCCTGGATTAGAGAGGGTGCAGAGGAGATTCACCAGGACGTTGCCTGGATTAGAGAGGGTGCAGAGGAGATTCACCGAGACGCTGCCTGGATTAGAGAGGGTGCAGAGGAGATTCACCAGGACGCTGCCTGGATTAGAGAGGGTGCAGAGGAGATTCACCAGGACGCTGCCTGGATTAGTGAGGGTGCAGAGGAGATTCACCAGGACGCTGCCTGGATTAGAGAGGGTGCAGAGGAGATTCACCAGGACGTTGCCTGGATTAGAGAGGGTGCAGAGGACATTCACCGAGACGCTGCCTGGATTAGAGAGGGTGCAGAGGAGATTCACCAGGACGCTGCCTGGATTAGAGAGGGTGCAGAGGAGATTCACCAGGACGCTGCCTGGATTAGTGAGGGTGCAGAGGAGATTCACCAGGACGCTGCCTGGATTAGAGAGGGTGCAGAGGAGATTCACCAGGACGCTGCCTGGATTAGACAGGGTGCAGAGGAGATTCACCGGGACGCTGCCTGGATTAGAGAGGGTGCAGAGGAGATTCACCAGGACGCTGCCTGCATTAGAGATGGTGCAGAGGAGATTCACCAGGACGCTGCCTGGATTAGAGAGGGTGCAGAGGAGATTCACCAGGACGCTGCCTGGATTAGAGAGGATGCAGAGGAGATTCACCAAGATGCTGCTTGGATTAGAGAGGGTGCAGAGGAGATTCACCGGGACGCTGCCTGGTTTAGAGAGTGTGCAGAGGAGATTCACTAGGACACTGCCTGGATTAGAGTGGGTGCAGAGTAGATTCACCAGGACGCTGCCTGGATTAGAGAGGGTGCAGAGGAGATTCACCAGGACGCTGCCTGGATTAGAGAGGGTGCAGAGGAGATTCACCGGCATGCTGCCTGGATTAGACAGGGTGCAGAGTAGATTCATCTGGACGCTGCCTGGATTAGAAAGGGTGCAGAGGAGATTCACCAGGAAGCTGCCTGGATTAGAGAGGGTGCAGAGGAGATTCACCAGGACGCTGCCTGGATTAGAGAGGGTGCAGAGGAGATTCACCGGGACGCTGCCTGGATTAGAGAGTGTGCAGAGGAGATTCACCAGGACGTTGCCTGGATTAGAGAGGGTGCAGAGGAGATTCACCAGGACGCTGCCTGGATTAGAGAGTGTGCAGAGGAGATTCACCAGGACGTTGCCTGGATTAGAGAGGGTGCAGAGGAGATTCACCAGGACGCTGCCTGGATTAGAGGAGATTCACCTGGACGCTGCCTGGATTAGAGAGAGAGCAGAGGTGTTTCACCGAGACGCTGCCTGGATTAGAGAGGGTGCAGAGGAGATTCACCAGGACGCTGCCTGGATTAGAGAGGGTGCAGAGGAGATTCACCGGGACGCTGCCTGGATTAGAGAGGGTGCAGAGGAGATTCACCAGGACGCTGCCTGGATTAGAGAGGCTGCAGAAGAGATTCACCGGGACGCTGCCTGGATTAGAGAGGGTGCAGAGGAGATTCACCAGGACCCTGCCTGCATTAGAGATGGTGCAGAGGAGATTCACCAGGACGCTGCCTGGATTAGAGAGGGTGCAGAGGAGATTCACCAGGACGCTGCCTGGATTAGAGAGGGTGCAGAGGAGATTCACCGGCATGCTGCCTGGATTAGAGAGGGTGCAGAGTAGATTCATCTGGACGCTGCCTGTATTAGAGAGGGTGCAGAGGAGATTCAGCAGGATGCTGCCTGGATTAGAGAGGGTGCAGAGGAGATTCACCAGGACGCTGCCTGTATTAGAGAGGGTGCAGAGGAGATTCACCAGGACGTTGCCTGGATTAGAGAGGGTGCAGAGGAGATACACCAGGATGCTGCCTGGATTAGAGAGGGTGCAGAGGAGATTCACCAGGACGCTGCCTGGATTAGAGAGGGTGCAGAGGAGATTCACCAGGACGTTGCCTGGATTAGAGAGGGTGCAGAGGAGATTCACCGAGACGCTGCCTGGATTAGAGAGGGTGCAGAGGAGATTCACCAGGTTGTTGCCTGGATTAGAGTGGGTGCAGAGATTCATCAGGACGCTGCCTGGATTAGAGAGGGTGCAGAGGAGATTCACCAGGAAGCTGCCTGGATTAGAGAGGGTGCAGAGGAGATTCACCAGGACGCTGCCTATATTAGAGAGGGTGCAGAGGAGATTCACCAGGACGCTGCCTATATTAGAGAGAGTGCAGAGGAGATTCACCGGGACGTTTCCTGGATTAGAGAGGGTGCAGAGGAGATTCATCAGGACGCTGCCTGGATTAGAGAGGGTGCAGAGGAGATTCACCAGGACGCTGCCTGGATTAGAGAGGGTGCAGAGTAGATTCACCAGGACGCTGCCTGGATTAGAGAGGGTGCAGAGGAGATTCACCAGGGCGCTGCCTGGATTAGAGAGGGTGCAGAGGAGATTCACCGGCTTGCTGCCTGGTTTAGAGAGGGTGCAGAGTATATTCATCTGGACGCTGCCTGGATTAGAGAGGGTGCAGAGGAGATTCAACAGGATGCTGCCTGGATTAGAGAGGGTGCAGAGGAGATTCACCAGGACGCTGCCTGTATTAGAGAGGGTGCAGAGTAGATTCACCAGGACGCTGCCTGGATTAGAGAGCGTGCAGAGGAGATTCACCGGGACGCTGCCTGGATTAGAGAGTGTGCAGAGGAGATTCACCAGGACGTTGCCTGGATTAGAGAGGGTGCAGAGGAGATTCACCAGGACGCTGCCTGGATTAGAGAGTGTGCAGAGGAGATTCACCAGGACGTTGCCTGGATTAGAGAGGGTGCAGAGGAGATTCACCAGGACGCTGCCTGGATTAGAGGAGATTCACCTGGACGCTGCCTGGATTAGAGAGAGAGCAGAGGTGTTTCACCGAGACGCTGCCTAGATTAGAGAGGGTGCAGAGGAGATTCACCAGGACGCTGCCTGGATTAGAGAGGGTGCAGAGGAGATTCACCGGGACGCTGCCTGGATTAGAGAGGGTGCAGAGGAGATTCACCAGGACACTGCCTGGATTAGAGAGGGTGCAGAGGAGATTCATCGGGACGCTGCCTGGATTAGAGAGGGTGCAGAGGAGATTCACCATGACGCTGCCTGCATTAGAGATGGTGCAGAGGAGATTCACCAGGACGCTGCCTGGATTAGAGAGGGTGCAGAGGAGATTCACCAGGACGCTGCCTGGATTAGAGAGGATGCAGAGGAGATTCTCCAAGATGCTGCTTGGATTAGAGAGGGTGCAGAGGAGATTCACCGGGACGCTGCTTGGTTTAGAGAGTGTGCAGAGGAGATTCACGAGGACGCTGCCTGGATTAGAGAGGGTGCAGTGGAGATTCACCAGGACGCTGCCTGGATTAGAGAGGGTGCAGGGGAGATTCAACAGGACGCTGCCTGGATTAGAGTGGGTGCAGAGGAGATTCACCGGCATGCTGCCTGGATTAGAGAGGGTGCAGAGTAGATTCATCTGGACGCTGCCTGGATTAGAGAGGGTGCAGAGGAGATTCACCGGGATGCTGCCTGGATTAGAGAGGGTGCAGAGGAGATTCACCGGGATGCTGCCTGGATTAGAGAGGGTGCAGAGGAGATTCACCGGGACGCTGCCTGGATTAGAGAGGGTGCAGAGGAGATTCACCGGGATGCTGCCTGGATTAGAGAGGCTGCAGAGGAGATTCACCGGGATGCTGCCTGGATTAGAGTGGTTGCAGAGGAGATTCACCGGGATGCTGCCTGGATTAGAGAGGGTGCAGAGGAGATTCACCAGGATGCTGCCTGGATTAGAGAGGGTGCAGAGGAGATTCACCGGATGCTGCCTGGATTAGAGAGGGTGCAGAGGAGATTCACCAGGATGCTGCCTGGATTAGAGAGGGTGCAGAGGAGAATCACCAGGACGCTGCCTGGATTAGAGAGGGTGCAGAGGAGATTCACCAGGACGCTGCCTGTATTAGAGAGGGTGCAGAGGAGATTCACCGGCATGCTGCCTTGATTAGAGAGGGTGCAGAGTAGATTCATCTGGACGCTGCCTAGATTAGAGAGGGTGCAGAGGAGATTCACCAGGATGCTGCCTGGATTAGAGAGGGTGCAGAGGAGATTCACCAGGACGCTGCCTGTATTAGATAGGGTGCAGAGGAAATTCACTAGGACGCTTCCTGGATTAGAGAGGGTGCAGAGGAGATTCACCAGGACGCTGCCTGGATTAGAGAGAGTGCAGAGGAGATTCACCGGGACGTTTCCTGGATTAGGGAGGGTGCAGAGGAGATTCACCAGGACGTTGCCTGGATTAGAGAGGGTGCAGAGGAGATTCACCGAGATGCTGCCTGGATTAGAGAGGGTGCAGAGGAGATTCACCAGGTTGTTGCCTGGATTAGAGTGGGTGCAGAGATTCATCAGGACGCTGCCTGGATTAGAGATGGTGCAGAGGAGATTCACCAGGACGCTGCCTGGATTAGAGAGGGTGCAGAGGAGATTCAACAGGACGCTGCCTGGATTAGAGAGGGTGCAGAGGAGATTCACCGGCATGCTGCCTGGATTAGAGAGGGTGCAGAGTAGATTCATCTGGACGCTGCCTGTATTAGAGAGGGTGCAGAGGAGATTCAGCAGGATGCTGCCTGGATTAGAGAGGGTGCAGAGGAGATTCACCAGGACGCTGCCTGTATTAGAGAGGGTGCAGAGGAGATTCACCAGGACGTTGCCTGGATTAGAGAGGGTGCAGAGGAGATACACCAGGATGCTGCCTGGATTAGAGAGGGTGCAGAGGAGATTCACCAGGACGCTGCCTGGATTAGAGAGGGTGCAGAGGAGATTCACCAGGACGTTGCCTGGATTAGAGAGGGTGCAGAGGAGATTCACCGAGACGCTGCCTGGATTAGAGAGGGTGCAGAGGAGATTCACCAGGTTGTTGCCTGGATTAGAGTGGGTGCAGAGATTCATCAGGACGCTGCCTGGATTAGAGAGGGTGCAGAGGAGATTCACCAGGAAGCTGCCTGGATTAGAGAGGGTGCAGAGGAGATCCACCAGGACGCTGCCTATATTAGAGAGGGTGCAGAGGAGATTCACCAGGACGCTGCCTATATTAGAGAGAGTGCAGAGGAGATTCACCGGGACGTTTCCTGGATTAGAGAGGGTGCAGAGGAGATTCATCAGGACGCTGCCTGGATTAGAGAGGGTGCAGAGGAGATTCACCAGGACGCTGCCTGGATTAGAGAGGGTGCAGAGTAGATTCACCAGGACGCTGCCTGGATTAGAGAGGGTGCAGAGGAGATTCACCAGGACGCTGCCTATATTAGAGAGAGTGCAGAGGAGATTCACCGGGACGTTTCCTGGATTAGAGAGGGTGCAGAGGAGATTCATCAGGACGCTGCCTGGATTAGAGAGGGTGCAGAGGAGATTCACCAGGACGCTGCCTGGATTAGAGAGGGTGCAGAGTAGATTCACCAGGACGCTGCCTGGATTAGAGAGAGTGCAGAGGAGATTCACCGGGACGTTTCCTGGATTAGGGAGGGTGCAGAGGAGATTCACCAGGACGTTGCCTGGATTAGAGAGGGTGCAGAGGAGATTCACCGAGATGCTGCCTGGATTAGAGAGGGTGCAGAGGAGATTCACCAGGTTGTTGCCTGGATTAGAGAGGGTGAAGAGGAGATACACCAGGACGCTGCCTGGATTAGAGAGGGTGCAGAGATTCATCAGGACGCTGCCTGGATTAGAGATGGTGCAGAGGAGATTCACCAGGACGCTGCCTGGATTAGAGAGGGTGCAGAGGAGATTCACCGGCATGCTGCCTGGATTAGAGAGGGTGCAGAGTAGATTCATCTGGACGCTGCCTGTATTAGAGAGGGTGCAGAGGAGATTCAGCAGGATGCTGCCTGGATTAGAGAGGGTGCAGAGGAGATTCACCAGGACGCTGCCTGTATTAGAGAGGGTGCAGAGGAGATTCACCAGGACGTTGCCTGGATTAGAGAGGGTGCAGAGGAGATACACCAGGATGCTGCCTGGATTAGAGAGGGTGCAGAGGAGATTCACCAGGACGCTGCCTGGATTAGAGAGGGTGCAGAGGAGATTCACCAGGACGTTGCCTGGATTAGAGAGGGTGCAGAGGAGATTCACCGAGACGCTGCCTGGATTAGAGAGGGTGCAGAGGAGATTCACCAGGTTGTTGCCTGGATTAGAGTGGGTGCAGAGATTCATCAGGACGCTGCCTGGATTAGAGAGGGTGCAGAGGAGATTCACCAGGAAGCTGCCTGGATTAGAGAGGGTGCAGAGGAGATCCACCAGGACGCTGCCTATATTAGAGAGGGTGCAGAGGAGATTCACCAGGACGCTGCCTATATTAGAGAGAGTGCAGAGGAGATTCACCGGGACGTTTCCTGGATTAGAGAGGGTGCAGAGGAGATTCATCAGGACGCTGCCTGGATTAGAGAGGGTGCAGAGGAGATTCACCAGGACGCTGCCTGGATTAGAGAGGGTGCAGAGTAGATTCACCAGGACGCTGCCTGGATTAGAGAGGGTGCAGAGGAGATTCACCAGGACGCTGCCTATATTAGAGAGAGTGCAGAGGAGATTCACCGGGACGTTTCCTGGATTAGAGAGGGTGCAGAGGAGATTCATCAGGACGCTGCCTGGATTAGAGAGGGTGCAGAGCAGATTCACCAGGGCGCTGCCTGGATTAGAGAGGGTGCAGAGGAGATTCACCGGCTTGCTGCCTGGTTTAGAGAGGGTGCAGAGTATATTCATCTGGACGCTGCCTGGATTAGAGAGGGTGCAGAGGAGATTCAACAGGATGCTGCCTGGATTAGAGAGGGTGCAGAGGAGATTCACCAGGACGCTGCCTGTATTAGAGAGGGTGCAGAGTAGATTCACCAGGACGCTGCCTGGATTAGAGAGCGTGCAGAGGAGATTCACCGGGACGCTGCCTGGATTAGAGAGTGTGCAGAGGAGATTCACCAGGACGTTGCCAGGATTAGAGAGGGTGCAGAGGAGATTCACCAGGACGCTGCCTGGATAAGAGAGTGTGCAGAGGAGATTCACCAGGACGTTGCCTGGATTAGAGAGGGTGCAGAGGAGATTCACCAGGACGCTGCCTGGATTAGAGGAGATTCACCTGGACGCTGCCTGGATTAGAGAGAGAGCAGAGGTGTTTCACCGAGACGCTGCCTAGATTAGAGAGGGTGCAGAGGAGATTCACCAGGACGCTGCCTGGATTAGAGAGGGTGCAGAGGAGATTCACCGGGACGCTGCCTGGATTAGAGAGGGTGCAGAGGAGATTCACCGGGACGCTGCCTGGATTAGAGAGGGTGCAGAGGAGATTCATCGAGACGCTGCCTGGATTAGAGAGGGTGCAGAGGAGATTCACCATGACGCTGCCTGCATTAGAGATGGTGCAGAGGAGATTCACCAGGACGCTGCCTGGATTAGAGAGGGTGCAGAGGAGATTCACCAGGACGCTGCCTGGATTAGAGAGGATGCAGAGGAGATTCACCAAGATGCTGCTTGGATTAGAGAGGGTGCAGAGGAGATTCACCGGGACGCTGCTTGGTTTAGAGAGTGTGCAGAGGAGATTCACGAGGACTCTGCCTGGATTAGAGAGGGTGCAGTGGAGATTCACCAGGACGCTGCCTGGATTAGAGAGGGTGCAGAGGAGATTCAACAGGACGCTGCCTGGATTAGAGAGGGTGCAGAGGAGATTCACCGGCATGCTGCCTGGATTAGAGAGGGTGCAGAGGAGATTCACCGGGATGCTGCCTGGATTCGAGAGGGTGCAGAGGAGATTCACCGGGATGCTGCCTGGATTAGAGAGGGTGCAGAGGAGATTCACCGGGACGCTGCCTGGATTAGAGAGGGTGCAGAGGAGATTCACCGGGATGCTGCCTGGATTAGAGAGGCTGCAGAGGAGATTCACCGGGATGCTGCCTGGATTAGAGTGGTTGCAGAGGAGATTCACCGGGATGCTGCCTGGATTAGAGAGGGTGCAGAGGAGATTCACCAGGATGCTGCCTGGATTAGAGAGGGTGCAGAGGAGATTCACCGGGATGCTGCCTGGATTAGAGAGGGTGCAGAGGAGATTCACCAGGATGCTGCCTGGATTAGAGAGGGTGCAGAGGAGAATCACCAGGACGCTGCCTGGATTAGAGAGGGTGCAGAGGAGATTCACCAGGACGCTGCCTGTATTAGAGAGGGTGCAGAGGAGATTCACCGGCATGCTGCCTTGATTAGAGAGGGTGCAGAGTAGATTCATCTGGACGCTGCCTAGATTAGAGAGGGTGCAGAGGAGATTCACCAGGATGCTGCCTGGATTAGAGAGGGTGCAGAGGAGATTCACCAGGACGCTGCCTGTATTAGAGAGGGTGCAGAGGAAATTCACTAGGACGCTTCCTGGATTAGAGAGGGTGCAGAGGAGATTCACCAGGACGCTGCCTGGATTAGAGAGAGTGCAGAGGAGATTCACCGGGACGTTTCCTGGATTAGGGAGGGTGCAGAGGAGATTCACCAGGACGTTGCCTGGATTAGAGAGGGTGCAGAGGAGATTCACCGAGACGCTGCCTGGATTAGAGAGGGTGCAGAGGAGATTCACCAGGTTGTTGCCTGGATTAGAGTGGGTGCAGAGATTCATCAGGACGCTGCCTGGATTAGAGAGGGTGCAGAGGAGATTCACCGGGATGCTGCCTGGATTAGAGAGGGTGCAGAGGAGATTCACCGGGACGCTGCCTGGATTAGAGAGGGTGCAGAGGAGATT
This sequence comes from Hypanus sabinus, assembly GCF_030144855.1. Lineage (NCBI taxonomy): Eukaryota > Metazoa > Chordata > Chondrichthyes > Myliobatiformes > Dasyatidae > Hypanus > Hypanus sabinus. Next base: position 8,956 of record NW_026779843.1, read on the forward strand.
CACCGGGATGCTGCCTGGATTAGAGAGGCTGCAGAGGAGATTCACCGGGATGCTGCCTGGATTAGAGTGGTTGCAGAGGAGATTCACCGGGATGCTGCCTGGATTAGAGAGGGTGCAGAGGAGATTCACCAGGATGCTGCCTGGATTAGAGAGGGTGCAGAGGAGAATCACCAGGACGCTGCCTGGATTAGAGAGGGTGCAGAGGAGATTCACCAGGACGCTGCCTGTATTAGAGAGGGTGCAGAGGAGATTCACCGGCATGCTGCCTTGATTAGAGAGGGTGCAGAGTAGATTCATCTGGACGCTGCCTAGATTAGAGAGGGTGCAGAGGAGATTCACCAGGATGCTGCCTGGATTAGAGAGGGTGCAGAGGAGATTCACCAGGACGCTGCCTGTATTAGAGAGGGTGCAGAGGAAATTCACCAGGACGTTGCCTGGATTAGAGAGGGTGCAGAGGAGATTCACCGAGACGCTGCCTGGATTAGAGAGGGTGCAGAGGAGATTCACCAGGTTGTTGCCTGGATTAGAGTGGGTGCAGAGATTCATCAGGACGCTGCCTGGATTAGAGAGGGTGCAGAGGAGATTCACCAGGACTCTGCCTGGATTAGAGAGGGTGCAGAGGAGATTCACCAGGACGTTGCCTGGATTAGAGAGGGTGCAGAGGAGATTCACCGAGACGCTGCCTGGATTAGAGAGGGTGCAGAGGAGATTCACCAGGTTGTTGCCTGGATTAGAGTGGGTGCAGAGATTCATCAGGACGCTGCCTGGATTAGAGAGGGTGCAGAGGAGATTCACCAGGACTCTGCCTGGATTAGAGAGGGTGCAGAGGAGATTCACCAGGACGTTGCCTGGATTAGAGAGGGTGCAGAGGAGATTCACCGAGACGCTGCCTGGATTAGAGAGGGTGCAGAGGAGATTCACCAGGACGCTGCCTGGATTAGAGAGGGTGCAGAGGAGATTCACCAGGACGCTGCCTGGATTAGTGAGGGTGCAGAGGAGATTCACCAGGACGCTGCCTGGATTAGAGAGGGTGCAGAGGAGATTCACCAGGACGTTGCCTGGATTAGAGAGGGTGCAGAGGACATTCACCGAGACGCTGCCTGGATTAGAGAGGGTGCAGAGGAGATTCACCAGGACGCTGCCTGGATTAGAGAGGGTGCAGAGGAGATTCACCAGGACGCTGCCTGGATTAGTGAGGGTGCAGAGGAGATTCACCAGGACGCTGCCTGGATTAGAGAGGGTGCAGAGGAGATTCACCAGGACGCTGCCTGGATTAGACAGGGTGCAGAGGAGATTCACCGGGACGCTGCCTGGATTAGAGAGGGTGCAGAGGAGATTCACCAGGACGCTGCCTGCATTAGAGATGGTGCAGAGGAGATTCACCAGGACGCTGCCTGGATTAGAGAGGGTGCAGAGGAGATTCACCAGGACGCTGCCTGGATTAGAGAGGATGCAGAGGAGATTCACCAAGATGCTGCTTGGATTAGAGAGGGTGCAGAGGAGATTCACCGGGACGCTGCCTGGTTTAGAGAGTGTGCAGAGGAGATTCACTAGGACACTGCCTGGATTAGAGTGGGTGCAGAGTAGATTCACCAGGACGCTGCCTGGATTAGAGAGGGTGCAGAGGAGATTCACCAGGACGCTGCCTGGATTAGAGAGGGTGCAGAGGAGATTCACCGGCATGCTGCCTGGATTAGAGAGGGTGCAGAGTAGATTCATCTGGACGCTGCCTGGATTAGAAAGGGTGCAGAGGAGATTCACCAGGAAGCTGCCTGGATTAGAGAGGGTGCAGAGGAGATTCACCAGGACGCTGCCTGGATTAGAGAGGGTGCAGAGGAGATTCACCAGGACGCTGCCTATATTACAGAGAGTGCAGAGGAGATTCACCGGGACGTTTCCTGGATTAGAGAGGGTGCAGAGGAGATTCATCAGGACGCTGCCTGGATTAGAGAGGGTGCAGTGGAGATTCACCAGGACGCTGCCTGGATTAGAGAGGGTGCAGAGTAGATTCACCAGGACGCTGCCTGGATTAGAGAGGGTGCAGAGCAGATTCACCAGGGCGCTGCCTGGATTAGAGAGGGTGCAGAGGAGATTCACCGGCTTGCTGCCTGGTTTAGAGAGGGTGCAGAGTATATTCATCTGGACGCTGCCTGGATTAGAGAGGGTGCAGAGGAGATTCAACAGGATGCTGCCTGGATTAGAGAGGGTGCAGAGGAGATTCACCAGGACGCTGCCTGTATTAGAGAGGGTGCAGAGTAGATTCACCAGGACGCTGCCTGGATTAGAGAGCGTGCAGAGGAGATTCACCGGGACGCTGCCTGGATTAGAGAGTGTGCAGAGGAGATTCACCAGGACGTTGCCTGGATTAGAGAGGGTGCAGAGGAGATTCACCAGGACGCTGCCTGGATAAGAGAGTGTGCAGAGGAGATTCACCAGGACGTTGCCTGGATTAGAGAGGGTGCAGAGGAGATTCACCAGGACGCTGCCTGGATTAGAGGAGATTCACCTGGACGCTGCCTGGATTAGAGAGAGAGCAGAGGTGTTTCACCGAGACGCTGCCTAGATTAGAGAGGGTGCAGAGGAGATTCACCAGGACGCTGCCTGGATTAGAGAGGGTGCAGAGGAGATTCACCGGGACGCTGCCTGGATTAGAGAGGGTGCAGAGGAGATTCACCAGGACACTGCCTGGATTAGAGAGGGTGCAGAGGAGATTCATCGGGACGCTGCCTGGATTAGAGAGGGTGCAGAGGAGATTCACCATGACGCTGCCTGCATTAGAGATGGTGCAGAGGAGATTCACCAGGACGCTGCCTGGATTAGAGAGGGTGCAGAGGAGATTCACCAGGACGCTGCCTGGATTAGAGAGGATGCAGAGGAGATTCACCAAGATGCTGCTTGGATTAGAGAGGGTGCAGAGGAGATTCACCGGGACGCTGCTTGGTTTAGAGAGTGTGCAGAGGAGATTCACGAGGACTCTGCCTGGATTAGAGAGGGTGCAGTGGAGATTCACCAGGACGCTGCCTGGATTAGAGAGGGTGCAGAGGAGATTCAACAGGACGCTGCCTGGATTAGAGAGGGTGCAGAGGAGATTCACCGGCATGCTGCCTGGATTAGAGAGGGTGCAGAGGAGATTCACCGGGATGCTGCCTGGATTAGAGAGGGTGCAGAGGAGATTCACCAGGATGCTGCCTGGATTAGAGAGGGTGCAGAGGAGAATCACCAGGATGCTGCCTGGATTAGAGAGGGTGCAGAGGAGAATCACCAGGACGCTGCCTGGATTAGAGAGGGTGCAGAGGAGATTCATCTGGACGCTGCCTAGATTAGAGAGGGTGCAGAGGAGAATCACCAGGACGCTGCCTGGATTAGAGAGGGTGCAGAGGAGAATCACCAGGACGCTGCCTGGATTAGAGAGGGTGCAGAGGAGATTCATCTGGACGCTGCCTAGATTAGAGAGGGTGCAGAGGAGATTCACCAGGATGCTGCCTGGATTAGAGAGGGTGCAGAGGAAATTCACCAGGACGTTGCCTGGATTAGAGAGGGTGCAGAGGAGATTCACCGAGACGCTGCCTGGATTAGAGAGGGTGCAGAGGAGATTCACCAGGTTGTTGCCTGGATTAGAGTGGGTGCAGAGATTCATCAGGACGCTGCCTGGATTAGAGAGGGTGCAGAGGAGATTCACCAGGACTCTGCCTGGATTAGAGAGGGTGCAGAGGAGATTCACCAGGACGTTGCCTGGATTAGAGAGGGTGCAGAGGAGATTCACCGAGACGCTGCCTGGATTAGAGAGGGTGCAGAGGAGATTCACCAGGTTGTTGCCTGGATTAGAGTGGGTGCAGAGATTCATCAGGACGCTGCCTGGATTAGAGAGGGTGCAGAGGAGATTCACCAGGACTCTGCCTGGATTAGAGAGGGTGCAGAGGAGATTCACCAGGACGTTGCCTGGATTAGAGAGTGTGCAGAGGAGATTCACCGAGACGCTGCCTGGATTAGAGAGGGTGCAGAGGAGATTCACCAGGACGCTGCCTGGATTAGAGAGGGTGCAGAGGAGATTCACCAGGACGCTGCCTGGATTAGTGAGGGTGCAGAGGAGATTCACCAGGACGCTGCCTGGATTAGAGAGGGTGCAGAGGAGATTCACCAGGACGTTGCCTGGATTAGAGAGGGTGCAGAGGAGATTCACCGAGACGCTGCCTGGATTAGAGAGGGTGCAGAGGAGATTCACCAGTACGCTGCCTGGATTAGAGAGGGTGCAGAGGAGATTCACCAGGACGCTGCCTGGATTAGTGAGGGTGCAGAGGAGATTCACCAGGACGCTGCCTGGATTAGAGAGGGTGCAGAGGAGATTCACCAGGACGCTGCCTGGATTAGACAGGGTGCAGAGGAGATTCACCGGGACGCTGCCTGGATTAGAGAGGGTGCAGAGGAGATTCACCAGGACGCTGCCTGCATTAGAGATGGTGCAGAGGAGATTCACCAGGACGCTGCCTGGATTAGAGAGGGTGCAGAGGAGATTCACCAGGACGCTGCCTGGATTAGAGAGGATGCAGAGGAGATTCACCAAGATGCTGCTTGGATTAGAGAGGGTGCAGAGGAGATTCACCGGGACGCTGCCTGGTTTAGAGAGTGTGCAGAGGAGATTCACTAGGACACTGCCTGGATTAGAGTGGGTGCAGAGTAGATTCACCAGGACGCTGCCTGGATTAGAGAGGGTGCAGAGGAGATTCACCAGGACGCTGCCTGGATTAGAGAGGGTGCAGAGGAGATTCACCGGCATGCTGCCTGGATTAGAGAGGGTGCAGAGTAGATTCATCTGGACGCTGCCTGGATTAGAAAGGGTGCAGAGGAGATTCACCAGGAAGCTGCCTGGATTAGAGAGGGTGCAGAGGAGATTCACCAGGACGCTGCCTGGATTAGAGAGGGTGCAGAGGAGATTCACCAGGACGCTGCCTATATTAGAGAGAGTGCAGAGGAGATTCACCGGGACGTTTCCTGGATTAGAGAGGGTGCAGAGGAGATTCATCAGGACGCTGCCTGGATTAGAGAGGGTGCAGAGGAGATTCACCAGGACGCTGCCTGGATTAGAGAGGGTGCAGAGTAGATTCACCAGGACGCTGCCTGGATTAGAGAGGGTGCAGAGCAGATTCACCAGGGCGCTGCCTGGATTAGAGAGGGTGCAGAGGAGATTCACCGGCTTGCTGCCTGGTTTAGAGAGGGTGCAGAGTATATTCATCTGGACGCTGCCTGGATTAGAGAGGGTGCAGAGGAGATTCAACAGGATGCTGCCTGGATTAGAGAGGGTGCAGAGGAGATTCACCAGGACGCTGCCTGTATTAGAGAGGGTGCAGAGTAGATTCACCAGGACGCTGCCTGGATTAGAGAGCGTGCAGAGGAGATTCACCGGGACGCTGCCTGGATTAGAGAGTGTGCAGAGGAGATTCACCAGGACGTTGCCTGGATTAGAGAGGGTGCAGAGGAGATTCACCAGGACGCTGCCTGGATAAGAGAGTGTGCAGAGGAGATTCACCAGGACGTTGCCTGGATTAGAGAGGGTGCAGAGGAGATTCACCAGGACGCTGCCTGGATTAGAGGAGATTCACCTGGACGCTGCCTGGATTAGAGAGAGAGCAGAGGTGTTTCACCGAGACGCTGCCTAGATTAGAGAGGGTGCAGAGGAGATTCACCAGGACGCTGCCTGGATTAGAGAGGGTGCAGAGGAGATTCACCGGGACGCTGCCTGGATTAGAGAGGGTGCAGAGGAGATTCACCAGGACACTGCCTGGATTAGAGAGGGTGCAGAGGAGATTCATCGGGACGCTGCCTGGATTAGAGAGGGTGCAGAGGAGATTCACCATGACGCTGCCTGCATTAGAGATGGTGCAGAGGAGATTCACCAGGACGCTGCCTGGATTAGAGAGGGTGCAGAGGAGATTCACCAGGACGCTGCCTGGATTAGAGAGGATGCAGAGGAGATTCACCAAGATGCTGCTTGGATTAGAGAGGGTGCAGAGGAGATTCACCGGGACGCTGCTTGGTTTAGAGAGTGTGCAGAGGAGATTCACGAGGACTCTGCCTGGATTAGAGAGGGTGCAGTGGAGATTCACCAGGACGCTGCCTGGATTAGAGAGGGTGCAGAGAAGATTCAACAGGACGCTGCCTGGATTAGAGAGGGTGCAGAGGAGATTCACCGGCATGCTGCCTGGATTAGAGAGGGTGCAGAGGAGATTCACCGGGATGCTGCCTGGATTAGAGAGGGTGCAGAGGAGATTCAACAGGACGCTGCCTGGATTAGAGAGGGTGCAGAGGAGATTCACCGGCATGCTGCCTGGATTAGAGAGGGTGCAGAGGAGATTCACCGGGACGCTGCCTGGATTAGAGAGGGTGCAGAGGAGATTCACCGGGATGCTGCCTGGATTAGAGAGGCTGCAGAGGAGATTCACCGGGATGCTGCCTGGATTAGAGTGGTTGCAGAGGAGATTCACCGGGATGCTGCCTGGATTAGAGAGGGTGCAGAGGAGATTCACCAGGATGCTGCCTGGATTAGAGAGGGTGCAGAGGAGATTCACCGGGATGCTGCCTGGATTAGAGAGGGTGCAGAGGAGATTCACCAGGATGCTGCCTGGATTAGAGAGGGTGCAGAGGAGAATCACCAGGACGCTGCCTGGATTAGAGAGGGTGCAGAGGAGATTCAGCAGGACGCTGCCTGTATTAGAGAGGGTGCAGAGGAGATTCACCGGCATGCTGCCTTGATTAGAGAGGGTGCAGAGTAGATTCATCTGGACGCTGCCTAGATTAGAGAGGGTGCAGAGGAGATTCACCAGGATGCTGCCTGGATTAGAGAGGGTGCAGAGGAGATTCACCAGGACGCTGCCTGTATTAGAGAGGGTGCAGAGGAAATTCACTAGGACGCTTCCTGGATTAGAGAGGGTGCAGAGGAGATTCACCAGGACGCTGCCTGGATTAGAGAGAGTGCAGAGGAGATTCACCGGGACGTTTCCTGGATTAGGGAGGGTGCAGAGGAGATTCACCAGGACGTTGCCTGGATTAGAGAGGGTGCAGAGGAGATTCACCGAGACGCTGCCTGGATTAGAGAGGGTGCAGAGGAGATTCACCAGGTTGTTGCCTGGATTAGAGTGGGTGCAGAGATTCATCAGGACGCTGCCTGGATTAGAGAGGGTGCAGAGGAGATTCACCGGGATGCTGCCTGGATTAGAGAGGGTGCAGAGGAGATTCACCGGGACGCTGCCTGGATTAGAGAGGGTGCAGAGGAGATTCACCGGGATGCTGCCTGGATTAGAGAGGCTGCAGAGGAGATTCACCGGGATGCTGCCTGGATTAGAGTGGTTGCAGAGGAGATTCACCGGGATGCTGCCTGGATTAGAGAGGGTGCAGAGGAGATTCACCAGGATGCTGCCTGGATTAGAGAGGGTGCAGAGGAGAATCACCAGGACGCTGCCTGGATTAGAGAGGGTGCAGAGGAGATTCACCAGGACGCCGCCTGTATTAGAGAGGGTGCAGAGGAGATTCACCGGCATGCTGCCTTGATTAGAGAGGGTGCAGAGTAGATTCATCTGGACGCTGCCTAGATTAGAGAGGGTGCAGAGGAGATTCACCAGGATGCTGCCTGGATTAGAGAGGGTGCAGAGGAGATTCACCAGGACGCTGCCTGTATTAGAGAGGGTGCAGAGGAAATTCACCAGGACGTTGCCTGGATTAGAGAGGGTGCAGAGGAGATTCACCGAGACGCTGCCTGGATTAGAGAGGGTGCAGAGGAGATTCACCAGGTTGTTGCCTGGATTAGAGTGGGTGCAGAGATTCATCAGGACGCTGCCTGGATTAGAGAGGGTGCAGAGGAGATTCACCAGGACTCTGCCTGGATTAGAGAGGGTGCAGAGGAGATTCACCAGGACGTTGCCTGGATTAGAGAGGGTGCAGAGGAGATTCACCGAGACGCTGCCTGGATTAGAGAGGGTGCAGAGGAGATTCACCAGGTTGTTGCCTGGATTAGAGTGGGTGCAGAGATTCATCAGGACGCTGCCTGGATTAGAGAGGGTGCAGAGGAGATTCACCAGGACTCTGCCTGGATTAGAGAGGGTGCAGAGGAGATTCACCAGGACGTTGCCTGGATTAGAGAGGGTGCAGAGGAGATTCACCGAGACGCTGCCTGGATTAGAGAGGGTGCAGAGGAGATTCACCAGGACGCTGCCTGGATTAGAGAGGGTGCAGAGGAGATTCACCAGGACGCTGCCTGGATTAGTGAGGGTGCAGAGGAGATTCACCAGGACGCTGCCTGGATTAGAGAGGGTGCAGAGGAGATTCACCAGGACGTTGCCTGGATTAGAGAGGGTGCAGAGGAGATTCACCGAGACGCTGCCTGGATTAGAGAGGGTGCAGAGGAGATTCACCAGGACGCTGCCTGGATTAGAGAGGGTGCAGAGGAGATTCACCAGGACGCTGCCTGGATTAGTGAGGGTGCAGAGGAGATTCACCAGGACGCTGCCTGGATTAGAGAGGGTGCAGAGGAGATTCACCAGGACGCTGCCTGGATTAGACAGGGTGCAGAGGAGATTCACCGGGACGCTGCCTGGATTAGAGAGGGTGCAGAGGAGATTCACCAGGACGCTGCCTGCATTAGAGATGGTGCAGAGGAGATTCACCAGGACGCTGCCTGGATTAGAGAGGGTGCAGAGGAGATTCACCAGGACGCTGCCTGGATTAGAGAGGATGCAGAGGAGATTCACCAAGATGCTGCTTGGATTAGAGAGGGTGCAGAGGAGATTCACCGGGACGCTGCCTGGTTTAGAGAGTGTGCAGAGGAGATTCACTAGGACACTGCCTGGATTAGAGTGGGTGCAGAGTAGATTCACCAGGACGCTGCCTGGATTAGAGAGGGTGCAGAGGAGATTCACCAGGACGCTGCCTGGATTAGAGAGGGTGCAGAGGAGATTCACCGGCATGCTGCCTGGATTAGAGAGGGTGCAGAGTAGATTCATCTGGACGCTGCCTGGATTAGAAAGGGTGCAGAGGAGATTCACCAGGAAGCTGCCTGGATTAGAGAGGGTGCAGAGGAGATTCACCAGGACGCTGCCTGGATTAGAGAGGGTGCAGAGGAGATTCACCGGGACGCTGCCTGGATTAGAGAGTGTGCAGAGGAGATTCACCAGGACGTTGCCTGGATTAGAGAGGGTGCAGAGGAGATTCACCAGGACGCTGCCTGGATTAGAGAGTGTGCAGAGGAGATTCACCAGGACGTTGCCTGGATTAGAGAGGGTGCAGAGGAGATTCACCAGGACGCTGCCTGGATTAGAGGAGATTCACCTGGACGCTGCCTGGATTAGAGAGAGAGCAGAGGTGTTTCACCGAGACGCTGCCTGGATTAGAGAGGGTGCAGAGGAGATTCACCAGGACGCTGCCTGGATTAGAGAGGGTGCAGAGGAGATTCACCGGGACGCTGCCTGGATTAGAGAGGGTGCAGAGGAGATTCACCAGGACGCTGCCTGGATTAGAGAGGCTGCAGAAGAGATTCACCGGGACGCTGCCTGGATTAGAGAGGGTGCAGAGGAGATTCACCAGGACCCTGCCTGCATTAGAGATGGTGCAGAGGAGATTCACCAGGACGCTGCCTGGATTAGAGAGGGTGCAGAGGAGATTCACCAGGACGCTGCCTGGATTAGAGAGGGTGCAGAGGAGATTCACCGGCATGCTGCCTGGATTAGAGAGGGTGCAGAGTAGATTCATCTGGACGCTGCCTGTATTAGAGAGGGTGCAGAGGAGATTCAGCAGGATGCTGCCTGGATTAGAGAGGGTGCAGAGGAGATTCACCAGGACGCTGCCTGTATTAGAGAGGGTGCAGAGGAGATTCACCAGGACGTTGCCTGGATTAGAGAGGGTGCAGAGGAGATACACCAGGATGCTGCCTGGATTAGAGAGGGTGCAGAGGAGATTCACCAGGACGCTGCCTGGATTAGAGAGGGTGCAGAGGAGATTCACCAGGACGTTGCCTGGATTAGAGAGGGTGCAGAGGAGATTCACCGAGACGCTGCCTGGATTAGAGAGGGTGCAGAGGAGATTCACCAGGTTGTTGCCTGGATTAGAGTGGGTGCAGCGATTCATCAGGACGCTGCCTGGATTAGAGAGGGTGCAGAGGAGATTCACCAGGAAGCTGCCTGGATTAGAGAGGGTGCAGAGGAGATTCACCAGGACGCTGCCTATATTAGAGAGGGTGCAGAGGAGATTCACCAGGACACTGCCTATATTAGAGAGAGTGCAGAGGAGATTCACCGGGACGTTTCCTGGATTAGAGAGGGTGCAGAGGAGATTCATCAGGACGCTGCCTGGATTAGAGAGGGTGCAGAGGAGATTCACCAGGACGCTGCCTGGATTAGAGAGGGTGCAGAGTAGATTCACCAGGACGCTGCCTGGATTAGTGAGGGTGCAGAGGAGATTCACCAGGGCGCTGCCTGGATTAGAGAGGGTGCAGAGGAGATTCACCGGCTTGCTGCCTGGTTTAGAGAGGGTGCAGAGTATATTCATCTGGACGCTGCCTGGATTAGAGAGGGTGCAGAGGAGATTCAACAGGATGCTGCCTGGATTAGAGAGGGTGCAGAGGAGATTCACCAGGACGCTGCCTGTATTAGAGAGGGTGCAGAGTAGATTCACCAGGACGCTGCCTGGATTAGAGAGCGTGCAGAGGAGATTCACCGGGACGCTGCCTGGATTAGAGAGTGTGCAGAGGAGATTCACCAGGACGTTGCCTGGATTAGAGAGGGTGCAGAGGAGATTCACCAGGACGCTGCCTGGATTAGAGAGTGTGCAGAGGAGATTCACCAGGACGTTGCCTGGATTAGAGAGGGTGCAGAGGAGATTCACCAGGACGCTGCCTGGATTAGAGGAGATTCACCTGGACGCTGCCTGGATTAGAGAGAGAGCAGAGGTGTTTCACCGAGACGCTGCCTAGATTAGAGAGGGTGCAGAGGAGATTCACCAGGACGCTGCCTGGATTAGAGAGGGTGCAGAGGAGATTCACCGGGACGCTGCCTGGATTAGAGAGGGTGCAGAGGAGATTCACCAGGACACTGCCTGGATTAGAGAGGATGCAGAGGAGATTCACCAAGATGCTGCTTGGATTAGAGAGGGTGCAGAGGAGATTCACCGGGACGCTGCCTGGTTTAGAGAGTGTGCAGAGGAGATTCACTAGGACACTGCCTGGATTAGAGTGGGTGCAGAGTAGATTCACCAGGACGCTGCCTGGATTAGAGAGGGTGCAGAGGAGATTCACCAGGACGCTGCCTGGATTAGAGAGGGTGCAGAGGAGATTCACCGGCATGCTGCCTGGATTAGAGAGGGTGCAGAGTAGATTCATCTGGACGCTGCCTGGATTAGAAAGGGTGCAGAGGAGATTCACCAGGAAGCTGCCTGGATTAGAGAGGGTGCAGAGGAGATTCACCAGGACGCTGCCTGGATTAGAGAGGGTGCAGAGGAGATTCACCGGGACGCTGCCTGGATTAGAGAGTGTGCAGAGGAGATTCACCAGGACGTTGCCTGGATTAGAGAGGGTGCAGAGGAGATTCACCAGGACGCTGCCTGGATTAGAGAGTGTGCAGAGGAGATTCACCAGGACGTTGCCTGGATTAGAGAGGGTGCAGAGGAGATTCACCAGGACGCTGCCTGGATTAGAGGAGATTCACCTGGACGCTGCCTGGATTAGAGAGAGAGCAGAGGTGTTTCACCGAGACGCTGCCTGGATTAGAGAGGGTGCAGAGGAGATTCACCGGCATGCTGCCTGGATTAGAGAGGGTGCAGAGTAGATTCATCTGGACGCTGCCTGGATTAGAAAGGGTGCAGAGGAGATTCACCAGGAAGCTGCCTGGATTAGAGAGGGTGCAGAGGAGATTCACCAGGACGCTGCCTGGATTAGAGAGGGTGCAGAGGAGATTCACCGGGACGCTGCCTGGATTAGAGAGTGTGCAGAGGAGATTCACCAGGACGTTGCCTGGATTAGAGAGGGTGCAGAGGAGATTCACCAGGACGCTGCCTGGATTAGAGAGTGTGCAGAGGAGATTCACCAGGACGTTGCCTGGATTAGAGAGGGTGCAGAGGAGATTCACCAGGACGCTGCCTGGATTAGAGGAGATTCACCTGGACGCTGCCTGGATTAGAGAGAGAGCAGAGGTGTTTCACCGAGACGCTGCCTGGATTAGAGAGGGTGCAGAGGAGATTCACCAGGACGCTGCCTGGATTAGAGAGGGTGCAGAGGAGATTCACCGGGACGCTGCCTGGATTAGAGAGGGTGCAGAGGAGATTCACCAGGACGCTGCCTGGATTAGAGAGGCTGCAGAAGAGATTCACCGGGACGCTGCCTGGATTAGAGAGGGTGCAGAGGAGATTCACCAGGACCCTGCCTGCATTAGAGATGGTGCAGAGGAGATTCACCAGGACGCTGCCTGGATTAGAGAGGGTGCAGAGGAGATTCACCAGGACGCTGCCTGGATTAGAGAGGGTGCAGAGGAGATTCACCGGCATGCTGCCTGGATTAGAGAGGGTGCAGAGTAGATTCATCTGGACGCTGCCTGTATTAGAGAGGGTGCAGAGGAGATTCAGCAGGATGCTGCCTGGATTAGAGAGGGTGCAGAGGAGATTCACCAGGACGCTGCCTGTATTAGAGAGGGTGCAGAGGAGATTCACCAGGACGTTGCCTGGATTAGAGAGGGTGCAGAGGAGATACACCAGGATGCTGCCTGGATTAGAGAGGGTGCAGAGGAGATTCACCAGGACGCTGCCTGGATTAGAGAGGGTGCAGAGGAGATTCACCAGGACGTTGCCTGGATTAGAGAGGGTGCAGAGGAGATTCACCGAGACGCTGCCTGGATTAGAGAGGGTGCAGAGGAGATTCACCAGGTTGTTGCCTGGATTAGAGTGGGTGCAGAGATTCATCAGGACGCTGCCTGGATTAGAGAGGGTGCAGAGGAGATTCACCAGGAAGCTGCCTGGATTAGAGAGGGTGCAGAGGAGATTCACCAGGACGCTGCCTATATTAGAGAGGGTGCAGAGGAGATTCACCAGGACACTGCCTATATTAGAGAGAGTGCAGAGGAGATTCACCGGGACGTTTCCTGGATTAGAGAGGGTGCAGAGGAGATTCATCAGGACGCTGCCTGGATTAGAGAGGGTGCAGAGGAGATTCACCAGGACGCTGCCTGGATTAGAGAGGGTGCAGAGTAGATTCACCAGGACGCTGCCTGGATTAGTGAGGGTGCAGAGGAGATTCACCAGGGCGCTGCCTGGATTAGAGAGGGTGCAGAGGAGATTCACCGGCTTGCTGCCTGGTTTAGAGAGGGTGCAGAGTATATTCATCTGGACGCTGCCTGGATTAGAGAGGGTGCAGAGGAGATTCAACAGGATGCTGCCTGGATTAGAGAGGGTGCAGAGGAGATTCACCAGGACGCTGCCTGTATTAGAGAGGGTGCAGAGTAGATTCACCAGGACGCTGCCTGGATTAGAGAGCGTGCAGAGGAGATTCACCGGGACGCTGCCTGGATTAGAGAGTGTGCAGAGGAGATTCACCAGGACGTTGCCTGGATTAGAGAGGGTGCAGAGGAGATTCACCAGGACGCTGCCTGGATTAGAGAGTGTGCAGAGGAGATTCACCAGGACGTTGCCTGGATTAGAGAGGGTGCAGAGGAGATTCACCAGGACGCTGCCTGGATTAGAGGAGATTCACCTGGACGCTGCCTGGATTAGAGAGAGAGCAGAGGTGTTTCACCGAGACGCTGCCTAGATTAGAGAGGGTGCAGAGGAGATTCACCAGGACGCTGCCTGGATTAGAGAGGGTGCAGAGGAGATTCACCGGGACGCTGCCTGGATTAGAGAGGGTGCAGAGGAGATTCACCAGGACACTGCCTGGATTAGAGAGGGTGCAGAGGAGATTCATCGGGACGCTGCCTGGTTTAGAGAGGGTGCAGAGGAGATTCACCATGACGCTGCCTGCATTAGAGATGGTGCAGAGGAGATTCACCAGGACGCTGCCTGGATTAGAGAGGGTGCAGAGGAGATTCACCAGGACGCTGCCTGGATTAGAGAGGATGCAGAGGAGATTCACCAAGATGCTGCTTGGATTAGAGAGGGTGCAGAGGAGATTCACCGGGACGCTGCTTGGTTTAGAGAGTGTGCAGAGGAGATTCACGAGGACGCTGCCTGGATTAGAGAGGGTGCAGTGGAGATTCACCAGGACGCTGCCTGGATTAGAGAGGGTGCAGGGGAGATTCAACAGGACGCTGCCTGGATTAGAGAGGGTGCAGAGGAGATTCACCGGCATGCTGCCTGGATTAGAGAGGGTGCAGAGTAGATTCATCTGGACGCTGCCTGGATTAGAGAGGGTGCAGAGGAGATTCACCGGGATGCTGCCTGGATTAGAGAGGGTGCAGAGGAGATTCACCGGGATGCTGCCTGGATTAGAGAGGGTGCAGAGGAGATTCACCGGGACGCTGCCTGGATTAGAGAGGGTGCAGAGGAGATTCACCGGGATGCTGCCTGGATTAGAGAGGCTGCAGAGGAGATTCACCGGGATGCTGCCTGGATTAGAGTGGTTGCAGAGGAGATTCACCGGGATGCTGCCTGGATTAGAGAGGGTGCAGAGGAGATTCACCAGGATGCTGCCTGGATTAGAGAGGGTGCAGAGGAGATTCACCGGGATGCTGCCTGGATTAGAGAGGGTGCAGAGGAGATTCACCAGGATGCTGCCTGGATTAGAGAGGGTGCAGAGGAGAATCACCAGGACGCTGCCTGGATTAGAGAGGGTGCAGAGGAGATTCACCAGGACGCTGCCTGTATTAGAGAGGGTGCAGAGGAGATTCACCGGCATGCTGCCTTGATTAGAGAGGGTGCAGAGTAGATTCATCTGGACGCTGCCTAGATTAGAGAGGGTGCAGAGGAGATTCACCAGGATGCTGCCTGGATTAGAGAGGGTGCAGAGGAGATTCACCAGGACGCTGCCTGTATTAGATAGGGTGCAGAGGAAATTCACTAGGACGCTTCCTGGATTAGAGAGGGTGCAGAGGAGATTCACCAGGACGCTGCCTGGATTAGAGAGAGTGCAGAGGAGATTCACCGGGACGTTTCCTGGATTAGGGAGGGTGCAGAGGAGATTCACCAGGACGTTGCCTGGATTAGAGAGGGTGCAGAGGAGATTCACCGAGATGCTGCCTGGATTAGAGAGGGTGCAGAGAAGATTCACCAGGTTGTTGCCTGGATTAGAGTGGGTGCAGAGATTCATCAGGACGCTGCCTGGATTAGAGATGGTGCAGAGGAGATTCACCAGGACGCTGCCTGGATTAGAGAGGGTGCAGAGGAGATTCAACAGGACGCTGCCTGGATTAGAGAGGGTGCAGAGGAGATTCACCGGCATGCTGCCTGGATTAGAGAGGGTGCAGAGTAGATTCATCTGGACGCTGCCTGTATTAGAGAGGGTGCAGAGGAGATTCAGCAGGATGCTGCCTGGATTAGAGAGGGTGCAGAGGAGATTCACCAGGACGCTGCCTGTATTAGAGAGGGTGCAGAGGAGATTCACCAGGACGTTGCCTGGATTAGAGAGGGTGCAGAGGAGATACACCAGGATGCTGCCTGGATTAGAGAGGGTGCAGAGGAGATTCACCAGGACGCTGCCTGGATTAGAGAGGGTGCAGAGGAGATTCACCAGGACGTTGCCTGGATTAGAGAGGGTGCAGAGGAGATTCACCGAGACGCTGCCTGGATTAGAGAGGGTGCAGAGGAGATTCACCAGGTTGTTGCCTGGATTAGAGTGGGTGCAGAGATTCATCAGGACGCTGCCTGGATTAGAGAGGGTGCAGAGGAGATTCACCAGGAAGCTGCCTGGATTAGAGAGGGTGCAGAGGAGATCCACCAGGACGCTGCCTATATTAGAGAGGGTGCAGAGGAGATTCACCAGGACGCTGCCTATATTAGAGAGAGTGCAGAGGAGATTCACCGGGACGTTTCCTGGATTAGAGAGGGTGCAGAGGAGATTCATCAGGACGCTGCCTGGATTAGAGAGGGTGCAGAGTAGATTCACCAGGACGCTGCCTGGATTAGAGAGGGTGCAGAGGAGATTCACCAGGACGCTGCCTATATTAGAGAGAGTGCAGAGGAGATTCACCGGGACGTTTCCTGGATTAGAGAGGGTGCAGAGGAGATTCATCAGGACGCTGCCTGGATTAGAGAGGGTGCAGAGGAGATTCACCAGGACGCTGCCTGGATTAGAGAGGGTGCAGAGTAGATTCACCAGGACGCTGCCTGGATTAGAGAGGGTGCAGAGCAGATTCACCAGGGCGCTGCCTGGATTAGAGAGGGTGCAGAGGAGATTCACCGGCTTGCTGCCTGGTTTAGAGAGGGTGCAGAGTATATTCATCTGGACGCTGCCTGGATTAGAGAGGGTGCAGAGGAGATTCAACAGGATGCTGCCTGGATTAGAGAGGGTGCAGAGGAGATTCACCAGGACGCTGCCTGTATTAGAGAGGGTGCAGAGTAGATTCACCAGGACGCTGCCTGGATTAGAGAGCGTGCAGAGGAGATTCACCGGGACGCTGCCTGGATTAGAGAGTGTGCAGAGGAGATTCACCAGGACGTTGCCTGGATTAGAGAGGGTGCAGAGGAGATTCACCAGGACGCTGCCTGGATAAGAGAGTGTGCAGAGGAGATTCACCAGGACGTTGCCTGGATTAGAGAGGGTGCAGAGGAGATTCACCAGGACGCTGCCTGGATTAGAGGAGATTCACCTGGACGCTGCCTGGATTAGAGAGAGAGCAGAGGTGTTTCACCGAGACGCTGCCTAGATTAGAGAGGGTGCAGAGGAGATTCACCAGGACGCTGCCTGGATTAGAGAGGGTGCAGAGGAGATTCACCGGGACGCTGCCTGGATTAGAGAGGGTGCAGAGGAGATTCACCAGGACACTGCCTGGATTAGAGAGGGTGCAGAGGAGATTCATCGGGACCCTGCCTGGATTAGAGAGGGTGCAGAGGAGATTCACCATGACGCTGCCTGCATTAGAGATGGTGCAGAGGAGATTCACCAGGACGCTGCCTGGATTAGAGAGGGTGCAGAGGAGATTCACCAGGACGCTGCCTGGATTAGAGAGGATGCAGAGGAGATTCACCAAGATGCTGCTTGGATTAGAGAGGGTGCAGAGGAGATTCACCGGGACGCTGCTTGGTTTAGAGAGTGTGCAGAGGAGATTCACGAGGACTCTGCCTGGATTAGAGAGGGTGCAGTGGAGATTCACCAGGACGCTGCCTGGATTAGAGAGGGTGCAGAGGAGATTCAACAGGACGCTGCCTGGATTAGAGAGGGTGCAGAGGAGATTCACCGGCATGCTGCCTGGATTAGAGAGGGTGCAGAGGAGATTCACCGGGATGCTGCCTGGATTAGAGAGGGTGCAGAGGAGATTCACCGGGATGCTGCCTGGATTAGAGAGGGTGCAGAGGAGATTCACCGGGACGCTGCCTGGATTAGAGAGGGTGCAGAGGAGATTCACCGGGATGCTGCCTGGATTAGAGAGGCTGCAGAGGAGATTCACCGGGATGCTGCCTGGATTAGAGTGGTTGCAGAGGAGATTCACCGGGATGCTGCCTGGATTAGAGAGGGTGCAGAGGAGATTCACCAGGATGCTGCCTGGATTAGAGAGAGTGCAGAGGAGATTCACCGGGATGCTGCCTGGATTAGAGAGGGTGCAGAGGAGATTCACCAGGATGCTGCCTGGATTAGAGAGGGTGCAGAGGAGAATCACCAGGACGCTGCCTGGATTAGAGAGGGTGCAGAGGAGATTCACCAGGACGCTGCCTGTATTAGAGAGGGTGCAGAGGAGATTCACCGGCATGCTGCCTTGATTAGAGAGGGTGCAGAGTAGATTCATCTGGACGCTGCCTAGATTAGAGAGGGTGCAGAGGAGATTCACCAGGATGCTGCCTGGATTAGAGAGGGTGCAGAGGAGATTCACCAGGACGCTGCCTGTATTAGAGAGGGTGCAGAGGAAATTCACTAGGACGCTTCCTGGATTAGAGAGGGTGCAGAGGAGATTCACCAGGACGCTGCCTGGATTAGAGAGAGTGCAGAGGAGATTCACCGGGACGTTTCCTGGATTAGGGAGGGTGCAGAGGAGATTCACCAGGACGTTGCCTGGATTAGAGAGGGTGCAGAGTAGATTCACCGAGACGCTGCCTGGATTAGAGAGGGTGCAGAGGAGATTCACCAGGTTGTTGCCTGGATTAGAGTGGGTGCAGAGATTCATCAGGACGCTGCCTGGATTAGAGAGGGTGCAGAGGAGATTCACCGGGATGCTGCCTGGATTAGAGAGGGTGCAGAGGAGATTCACCGGGACGCTGCCTGGATTAGAGAGGGTGCAGAGGAGATTCACCGGGATGCTGCCTGGATTAGAGAGGCTGCAGAGGAGATTCACCGGGATGCTGCCTGGATTAGAGTGGTTGCAGAGGAGATTCACCGGGATGCTGCCTGGATTAGAGAGGGTGCAGAGGAGATTCACCAGGATGCTGCCTGGATTAGAGAGGGTGCAGAGGAGAATCACCAGGACGCTGCCTGGATTAGAGAGGGTGCAGAGGAGATTCACCAGGACGCTGCCTGTATTAGAGAGGGTGCAGAGGAGATTCACCGGCATGCTGCCTTGATTAGAGAGGGTGCAGAGTAGATTCATCTGGACGCTGCCTAGATTAGAGAGGGTGCAGAGGAGATTCACCAGGATGCTGCCTGGATTAGAGAGGGTGCAGAGGAGATTCACCAGGACGCTGCCTGTATTAGAGAGGGTGCAGAGGAAATTCACCAGGACGCTTCCTGGATTAGAGAGGGTGCAGAGGAGATTCACCGGGACGTTTCCTGGATTAGGGAGGGTGCAGAGGAGATTCACCAGGACGTTGCCTGGATTAGAGAGGGTGCAGAGGAGATTCACCGAGACGCTGCCTGGATTAGAGAGGGTGCAGAGGAGATTCACCAGGTTGTAGCCTGGATTAGAGTGGGTGCAGAGATTCATCAGGACGCTGCCTGGATTAGAGAGGGTGCAGAGGAGATTCACCAGGACGCTGCCTGGATTAGAGAGGGTGCAGAGGAGATTCACCAGGTTGTTGCCTGGATTAGAGTGGGTGCAGAGGAGATTCACCAGGACGCTGCCTGGATTAGAGAGGGTGCAGAGGAGATTCACCAGGACGCTGCCTGGATTAGAGAGGGTGCAGAGGAGATTCACCAGGACGCTGCCTGGATTAGAGAGGGTGCAGAGGAGATTCACCAGGACGCTGCCTGCATTAGAGATGGTGCAGAGGAGATTCACCAGGACGCTGCCTGGATTAGAGAGGGTGCAGAGGAGATTCACCAGGATGCTGCCTGGATTAGAGAGGATGCAGAGGAGATTCATCAAGATGCTGCTTGGATTAGAGAGGGTGCAGAGGAGATTCACCGGGACGCTGCCTGATTTAGAGAGTGTGCAGAGGAGATTCACTAGGACACTGCCTGGATTAGAGAGGGTGCAGAGTAGATTCACCAGGACGCTGCCTGGATTAGAGAGGGTGCAGAGGAGATTCACCAGGACGCTGCCTGGATTAGAGAGGGTGCAGAGGAGATTCACCAGGACGCTGCCTGCATTAGAGATGGTGCAGAGGAGATTCACCAGGACGCTGCCTGGATTAGAGAGGGTGCAGAGGGGATTCACCGGGACGCTGCCTGATTTAGAGAGTGTGCAGAGGAGATTCACCGGGACGTTTCCTGGATTAGGGAGGGTGCAGAGGAGATTCACCAGGACGTTGCCTGGATTAGAGAGGGTGCAGAGGAGATTCACCGAGACGCTGCCTGGATTAGAGAGGGTGCAGAGGAGATTCACCAGGTTGTTGCCTGGATTAGAGTGGGTGCAGAGATTCATCAGGACGCTGCCTGGATTAGAGATGGTGCAGAGGAGATTCACCAGGATGCTGCCTGGATTAGAGAGGGTGCAGAGGAGATTCAACAGGACGCTGCCTGGATTAGAGAGGGTGCAGAGGAGATTCACCGGCATGCTGCCTGGATTAGAGAGGGTGCAGAGTAGATTCATCTGGACGCTGCCTGTATTAGAGAGGGTGCAGAGGAGATTCACCAGGACGTTGCCTGGATTAGAGAGGGTGCAGAGGAGATTCACCGAGACGCTGCCTGGATTAGAGAGGGTGCAGAGGAGATTCACCAGGTTGTTGCCTGGATTAGAGTGGGTGCAGAGATTCATCAGGACGCTGCCTGGATTAGAGAGGGTGCAGAGGAGATTCACCAGGAAGCTGCCTGGATTAGAGAGGGTGCAGAGGAGATCCACCAGGACGCTGCCTATATTAGAGAGGGTGCAGAGGAGATTCACCAGGACGCTGCCTATATTAGAGAGAGTGCAGAGGAGATTCACCGGGTCGTTTCCTGGATTAGAGAGGGTGCAGAGGAGATTCATCAGGACGCTGCCTGGATTAGAGAGGGTGCAGAGGAGATTCACCAGGACGCTGCCTGGATTAGAGAGGGTGCAGAGTAGATTCACCAGGACGCTGCCTGGATTAGAGAGGGTGCAGAGGAGATTCACCAGGACGCTGCCTATATTAGAGAGTGTGCAGAGGAGATTCACCGGGACGTTTCCTGGATTAGAGAGGGTGCAGAGGAGATTCATCAGGACGCTGCCTGGATTAGAGAGGGTGCAGAGGAGATTCACCAGGACGCTGCCTGGATTAGAGAGTGTGCAGAGGAGATTCATCAGGACGTTTCCTGGATTAGAGAGGGTGCAGAGTAGATTCACCAGGACGCTGCCTGGATTAGAGAGGGTGCAGAGGAGATTCACCAGGGCGCTGCCTGGATTAGAGAGGGTGCAGAGGAGATTCACCGGCTTGCTGCCTGGTTTAGAGAGGGTGCAGAGTATATTCATCTGGACGCTGCCTGGATTAGAGAGGGTGCAGAGGAGATTCAACAGGATGCTGCCTGGATTAGAGAGGGTGCAGAGGAGATTCACCGGGACGCTGCCTGTATTAGAGAGGGTGCAGAGTAGATTCACCATGACGCTGCCTGGATTAGAGAGCGTGCAGAGGAGATTCACCGGGACGCTGCCTGGATTACAGAGTGTGCAGAGGAGATTCACCAGGACGTTGCCTGGATTAGAGAGGGTGCAGAGGAGATTCACCAGGACGCTGCCTGGATTAGAGAGTGTGCAGAGGAGATTCACCAGGACGTTGCCTGGATTAGAGAGGGTGCAGAGGAGATTCACCAGGACGCTGCCTGGATTAGAGGAGATTCACCTGGACGCTGCCTGGATTAGAGAGAGAGCAGAGGTGTTTCACCGAGACGCTGCCTAGATTAGAGAGGGTGCAGAGGAGATTCACCAGGACGCTGCCTGGATTAGAGAGGGTGCAGAGGAGATTCACCGGGACGCTGCCTGGATTAGAGAGGGTGCAGAGGAGATTCACCAGGACACTGCCTGGATTAGAGAGGGTGCAGAGGAGATTCATCGGGACGCTGCCTGGATTAGAGAGGGTGCAGAGGAGATTCACCATGACGCTGCCTGCATTAGAGATGGTGCAGAGGAGATTCACCAGGACGCTGCCTGGATTAGAGAGGGTGCAGAGGAGATTCACCAGGACGCTGCCTGGATTAGAGAGGATGCAGAGGAGATTCACCAAGATGCTGCTTGGATTAGAGAGGGTGCAGAGGAGATTCACCGGGACGCTGCTTGGTTTAGAGAGTGTGCAGAGGAGATTCACGAGGACTCTGCCTGGATTAGAGAGGGTGCAGTGGAGATTCACCAGGACGCTGCCTGGATTAGAGAGGGTGCAGAGGAGATTCAACAGGACGCTGCCTGGATTAGAGAGGGTGCAGAGGAGATTCACCGGCATGCTGCCTGGATTAGAGAGGGTGCAGAGTAGATTCATCTGGACGCTGCCTGGATTAGAGAGGGTGCAGAGGAGATTCACCGGGATGCTGCCTGGATTAGAGAGGGTGCAGAGGAGATTCACCGGGATGCTGCCTGGATTAGAGAGGGTGCAGAGGAGATTCACCGGGACGCTGCCTGGATTAGAGAGGGTGCAGAGGAGATTCACCGGGATGCTGCCTGGATTAGAGAGGCTGCAGAGGAGATTCACCGGGATGCTGCCTGGATTAGAGTGGTTGCAGAGGAGATTCACCGGGATGCTGCCTGGATTAGAGAGGGTGCAGAGGAGATTCACCAGGATGCTGCCTGGATTAGAGAGGGTGCAGAGGAGATTCACCGGGATGCTGCCTGGATTAGAGAGGGTGCAGAGGAGATTCACCAGGATGCTGCCTGGATTAGAGAGGGTGCAGAGGAGAATCACCAGGACGCTGCCTGGATTAGAGAGGGTGCAGAGGAGATTCACCAGGACGCTCCCTGTATTAGAGAGGGTGCAGAGGAGATTCACCGGCATGCTGCCTTGATTAGAGAGGGTGCAGAGTAGATTCATCTGGACGCTGCCTAGATTAGAGAGGGTGCAGAGGAGATTCACCAGGATGCTGCCTGGATTAGAGAGGGTGCAGCGGAGATTCACCAGGACGCTGCCTGTATTAGAGAGGGTGCAGAGGAAATTCACTAGGACGCTTCCTGGATTAGAGAGGGTGCAGAGGAGATTCACCAGGACGCTGCCT
Organism: Hypanus sabinus; assembly: GCF_030144855.1. NCBI lineage: Eukaryota > Metazoa > Chordata > Chondrichthyes > Myliobatiformes > Dasyatidae > Hypanus > Hypanus sabinus. The sequence continues at coordinate 31,592 of NW_026779843.1, forward strand.
GGATTAGAGAGAGTGCAGAGGAGATTCACAGGGACGTTTCCTGGATTAGGGAGGGTGCAGAGGAGATTCACCAGGACGTTGCCTGGATTAGAGAGGGTGCAGAGGAGATTCACCGAGACGCTGCCTGGATTAGAGAGGGTGCAGAGGAGATTCACCAGGTTGTTGCCTGGATTAGAGTGGGTGCAGAGATTCATCAGGACGCTGCCTGGATTAGAGAGGGTGCAGAGGAGATTCACCGGGATGCTGCCTGGATTAGAGAGGGTGCAGAAGAGATTCACCGGGATGCTGCCTGGATTAGAGAGGGTGCAGAGGAGATTCACCGGGACGCTGCCTGGATTAGAGAGGGTGCAGAGGAGATTCACCGGGATGCTGCCTGGATTAGAGAGGCTGCAGAGGAGATTCACCGGGATGCTGCCTGGATTAGAGTGGTTGCAGAGGAGATTCACCGGGATGCTGCCTGGATTAGAGAGGGTGCAGAGGAGATTCACCAGGATGCTGCCTGGATTAGAGAGGGTGCAGAGGAGATTCACCGGGATGCTGCCTGGATTAGAGAGGGTGCAGAGGAGATTCACCAGGATGCTGCCTGGATTAGATAGGGTGCAGAGGAGAATCACCAGGACGCTGCCTGGATTAGAGAGGGTGCAGAGGAGATTCACCAGGACGCTGCCTGTATTAGAGAGGGTGCAGAGGAGATTCACCGGCATGCTGCCTTGATTAGAGAGGGTGCAGAGTAGATTCATCTGGACGCTGCCTAGATTAGAGAGGGTGCAGAGGAGATTCACCAGGATGCTGCCTGGATTAGAGAGGGTGCAGAGGAGATTCACCAGGACGCTGCCTGTATTAGAGAGGGTGCAGAGGAAATTCACCAGGACGCTTCCTGGATTAGAGAGGGTGCAGAGGAGATTCACCAGGACGCTGCCTGGATTAGTGAGAGTGCAGAGGAGATTCACCGGGACGTTTCCTGGATTAGGGAGGGTGCAGAGGAGATTCACCAGGACGTTGCCTGGATTAGAGAGGGTGCAGAGGAGATTCACCGAGACGCTGCCTGGATTAGAGAGGGTGCAGAGGAGATTCACCAGGTTGTTGCCTGGATTAGAGTGGGTGCAGAGATTCATCAGGACGCTGCCTGGATTAGAGAGGGTGCAGAGGAGATTCACCAGGACGCTGCCTGGATTAGAGAGGGTGCAGTGGAGATTCACCAGGTTGTTGCCTGGATTAGAGTGGGTGCAGAGGAGATTCACCAGGACGCTGCCTGGATTAGAGAGGGTGCAGAGGAGATTCACCAGGACGCTGCCTGGATTAGAGAGGGTGCAGAGGAGATTCACCAGGACGCTGCCTGGATTAGAGAGGGTGCAGAGGAGATTCACCAGGACGCTGCCTGCATTAGAGATGGTGCAGAGGAGATTCACCAGGACGCTGCCTGGATTAGAGAGGGTGCAGAGGAGATTCACCAGGATGCTGCCTGGATTAGAGAGGATGCAGAGGAGATTCATCAAGATGCTGCTTGGATTAGAGAGGGTGCAGAGGAGATTCACCGGGACGCTGCCTGATTTAGAGAGTGTGCAGAGGAGATTCACTAGGACACTGCCTGGATTAGAGAGGGTGCAGAGTAGATTCACCAGGACGCTGCCTGGATTAGAGAGGGTGCAGAGGAGATTCACCAGGACGCTGCCTGGATTAGAGAGGGTGCAGAGGAGATTCACCAGGACGCTGCCTGCATTAGAGATGGTGCAGAGGAGATTCACCAGGACGCTGCCTGGATTAGAGAGGGTGCAGAGGGGATTCACCAGGACGCTGCCTGGATTAGAGAGGATGCAGAGGAGATTCATCAAGATGCTGCTTGGATTAGAGAGGGTGCAGAGGAGATTCACCGGGACGCTGCCTGATTTAGAGAGTGTGCAGAGGAGATTCACTAGGACACTGCCTGGATTAGAGAGGGTGCAGAGTAGATTCACCAGGACGCTGCCTGGATTAGAGAGGGTGCAGAGGAGATTCACCAGGACGCTGCCTGGATTAGAGAGGGTGCAGAGGAGATTAACCGGCATGCTGCCTGGATTAGAGAGGGTGCAGAGTAGATTCATCTGGACGCTGCCTGGATTAGAGAGGGTGCAGAGGAGATTCACCAGGACGCTGCCTGTATTAGACAGGGTGCAGAGGAGATTCACGAGGACTCTGCCTGGATTAGAGAGGGTGCAGAGGAGATTCAACAGGACGCTGCCTGGATTAGAGAGGGTGCAGAGGAGATTCACCAGGACGTTGCCTGGATTAGAGAGGGTGCAGAGGAGATTCACCAGGTTGTTGCCTGGATTACAGAGGGTGCAGAGTCGATTCACCAGGATGCTGTCTGGATTAGTGTGGGTGCAGAGGAGATTCACCAGGACGCTGCCTGGATTAGAGAGGGTGCAGAGGAGATTCACCAGGACGCTGCCTGGATTAGAGAGGGTGCAGAGGAGATTCACCAGGTTGTTGCCTGGATTAGAGTGGGTGCAGAGGAGATTCACTAGGACGCTGCCTGGATTAGGGAGGGTGCAGAGGAGATTCACCAGGATGCTGCCTGGATTAGAGAGGGTGCAGAGGAGATTCACCAGGACGCTGCCTGGATTAGAGAGGGTGCAGAGGAGATTCACCAGGACGCTGCCTGGATTAGAGAGGGTGGAGAGGAGATTCACCAGGATGCTGCCTGGATTAGAGAGGGTGCAGAGGAGATTCACCGGGATGCTGCCTGGATTAGAGAGGGTGCAGAGGAGATTCACCAGGATGCTGCCTGGATTAGAGAGGGTGCAGAGGAGAATCACCAGGACGCTGCCTGGATTAGAGAGGGTGCAGAGGAGATTCACCGGGATGCTGCCTGGATTAGAGAGGGTGCAGAGGAGATTCACCAGGATGCTGCCTGGATTAGAGAGGGTGCAGAGGAGATTCACCAGGACGCTGCCTGGATTAGAGAGGGTGCAGAGGAGATTCACCAGGACACTGCCTGTATTAGAGAGGGTGCAGAGGAGATTCACCGGCATGTTGCCTTGATTAGAGAGGGTGCAGAGTAGATTCATCTGGACGCTGCCTGGATTAGAGAGGGTGCAGAGGAGATTCACCAGGATACTGCCTGGATTAGAGAGGGTGCAGAGGAGATTCACCAGGATGCTGCCTGTATTAGAGAGGGTGCAGAGGAGATTCACCAGGACGCTGCCTGGATTAGAGAGGGTGCAGAGGAGATTCACCAGGACGCTGCCTGGATTAGAGAGAGTGCAGAGGAGATTCACCGGGACTTTTCCTGGATTAGAGAGGGTGCAGAGGAGATTCACCAGGACGTTGCCTGGATTAGAGAGGGTGCAGAGGAGATTCACCGAGACGCTGCCTGGATTAGAGAGTGTGCAGAGTAGATTCACCAGGTTGTTGCCTGGATTAGAGTGGGTGCAGAGATTCATCAGGACGCTGCCTGGATTAGAGAGGGTGCAGAGGAGATTCACCAGGACGCTGCCTGGATTAGAGAGGGTGCAGAGGAGATTCACCAGGTTGTTGCCTGGATTAGAGTGGGTGCAGAGGAGATTCACCAGGACGCTGCCTGGATTAGAGAGGGTGCAGAGGAGATTCACCAGGTTGTTGCCTGGATTAGAGTGGGTGCAGAGATTCATCAGGACGCTGCCTGGATTAGAGAGGGTGCAGAGGAGATTCACCAGGACGCTGCCTGGATTAGAGAGGGTGCAGAGGAGATTCACCAGGACGCTGCCTATATTAGAGAGGGTGCAGAGGAGATTCACCAGGACGCTGCCTATATTAGAGAGAGTGCAGAGGAGATTCACCGGGACGTTTCCTGGATTAGAGAGGGTGCAGAGGAGATTCATCAGGACGCTGCTGGATTAGAGAGGGTGCAGAGGAGATTCACCAGGACGCTGCCTGGATTAGAGAGGGTGCAGAGTAGATTCACCAGGACGCTGCCTGGATTAGAGAGGGTGCAGAGGAGATTCACCAGGGCGCTGCCTGGATTAGAGAGGGTGCAGAGGAGATTCACCGGCTTGCTGCCTGGTTTAGAGAGGGTGCAGAGTAGATTCATCTGGACGCTGCCTGGATTAGAGAGGGTGCAGTGGAGATTCACCAGGATGCTGCCTGGATTAGAGAGGGTGCAGAGGAGATTCACCAGGACGCTGCCTGTATTAGAGAGGGTGCAGAGTAGATTCACCAGGACGCTGCCTGGATTAGAGAGCGTGCAGAGGAGATTCACCGGGACGCTGCCTGGATTAGAGAGTGTGCAGAGGAGATTCACCAGGACGTTGCCTGGATTAGAGAGGGTGCAGAGGAGATTCACCAGGACGCTGCCTGCATTAGAGATGGTGCAGAGGAGATTCACCAGGACGCTGCCTGGATTAGAGAGGGTGCAGAGGAGATTCACCAGGATGCTGCCTGGATTAGAGAGGATGCAGAGGAGATTCAGCAAGATGCTGCTTGGATTAGAGAGGGTGCAGAGGAGATTCACCGGGACGCTGCCTGATTTAGAGAGTGTGCAGAGGAGATTCACTAGGACACTGCCTGGATTAGAGAGGGTGCAGAGTAGATTCACCAGGACGCTGCCTGGATTAGAGAGGGTGCAGAGGAGATTCACCAGGACGCTGCCTGGATTAGAGAGGGTGCAGAGGAGATTCACCAGGACGCTGCCTGCATTAGAGATGGTGCAGAGGAGATTCACCAGGACGCTGCCTGGATTAGAGAGGGTGCAGAGGGGATTCACCAGGACGCTGCCTGGATTAGAGAGGATGCAGAGGAGATTCATCAAGATGCTGCTTGGATTAGAGAGGGTGCAGAGGAGATTCACCGGGACGCTGCCTGATTTAGAGAGTGTGCAGAGGAGATTCACTAGGACACTGCCTGGATTAGAGAGGGTGCAGAGTAGATTCACCAGGACGCTGCCTGGATTAGAGAGGGTGCAGAGGAGATTCACCAGGACGCTGCCTGGATTAGAGAGGGTGCAGAGGAGATTAACCGGCATGCTGCCTGGATTAGAGAGGGTGCAGAGTAGATTCATCTGGACGCTGCCTGGATTAGAGAGGGTGCAGAGGAGATTCACCAGGACGCTGCCTGTATTAGACAGGGTGCAGAGGAGATTCACGAGGACTCTGCCTGGATTAGAGAGGGTGCAGAGGAGATTCAACAGGACGCTGCCTGGATTAGAGAGGGTGCAGAGGAGATTCACCAGGACGTTGCCTGGATTAGAGAGGGTGCAGAGGAGATTCACCAGGTTGTTGCCTGGATTACAGAGGGTGCAGAGTCGATTCACCAGGATGCTGTCTGGATTAGTGTGGGTGCAGAGGAGATTCACCAGGACGCTGCCTGGATTAGAGAGGGTGCAGAGGAGATTCACCAGGACGCTGCCTGGATTAGAGAGGGTGCAGAGGAGATTCACCAGGTTGTTGCCTGGATTAGAGTGGGTGCAGAGGAGATTCACCAGGACGCTGCCTGGATTAGGGAGGGTGCAGAGGAGATTCACCAGGATGCTGCCTGGATTAGAGAGGGTGCAGAGGAGATTCACCAGGACGCTGCCTGGATTAGAGAGGGTGCAGAGGAGATTCACCAGGACGCTGCCTGGATTAGAGAGAGTGCAGAGGAGATTCACCGGGATGCTGCCTGGATTAGAGAGGGTGGAGAGGAGATTCACCAGGATGCTGCCGGGATTAGAGAGGGTGCAGAGGAGATTCACCGGGATGCTGCCTGGATTAGAGAGGGTGCAGAGGAGATTCACCAGGATGCTGCCTGGATTAGAGAGGGTGCAGAGGAGAATCACCAGGACGCTGCCTGGATTAGAGAAGGTGCAGAGGAGATTCACCGGGATGCTGCCTGGATTAGAGAGGGTGCAGAGGAGATTCACCAGGATGCTGCCTGGATTAGAGAGGGTGCAGAGGAGATTCACCAGGACGCTGCCTGGATTAGAGAGGGTGCAGAGGAGATTCACCAGGACACTGCCTGTATTAGAGAGGGTGCAGAGGAGATTCACCGGCATGTTGCCTTGATTAGAGAGGGTGCAGAGTAGATTCATCTGGACGCTGCCTGGATTAGAGAGGGTGCAGAGGAGATTCACCAGGATACTGCCTGGATTAGAGAGGGTGCAGAGGAGATTCACCAGGATGCTGCCTGTATTAGAGAGGGTGCAGAGGAGATTCACCAGGACGCTGCCTGGATTAGAGAGGGTGCAGAGGAGATTCACCAGGACGCTGCCTGGATTAGAGAGAGTGCAGAGGAGATTCACCGGGACTTTTCCTGGATTAGAGAGGGTGCAGAGGAGATTCACCAGGACGTTGCCTGGATTAGAGAGGGTGCAGAGGAGATTCACCGAGACGCTGCCTGGATTAGAGAGTGTGTAGAGTAGATTCACCAGGTTGTTGCCTGGATTAGAGTGGGTGCAGAGATTCATCAGGACGCTGCCTGGATTAGAGAGGGTGCAGAGGAGATTCACCAGGACGCTGCCTGGATTAGAGAGGGTGCAGAGGAGATTCACCAGGTTGTTGCCTGGATTAGAGTGGGTGCAGAGGAGATTCACCAGGACGCTGCCTGGATTAGAGAGGGTGCAGAGGAGATTCACCGAGACGCTGCCTGGATTAGAGAGGGTGCAGAGGAGATTCACCAGGTTGTTGCCTGGATTAGAGTGGGTGCAGAGATTCATCAGGACGCTGCCTGGATTAGAGAGGGTGCAGAGGAGATTCACCAGGACGCTGCCTGGATTAGAGAGGGTGCAGAGGAGATTCACCAGGACGCTGCCTATATTAGAGAGGGTGCAGAGGAGATTCACCAGGACGCTGCCTATATTAGAGAGAGTGCAGAGGAGATTCACCGGGACGTTTCCTGGATTAGAGAGGGTGCAGAGGAGATTCATCAGGACGCTGCTGGATTAGAGAGGGTGCAGAGGAGATTCACCAGGACGCTGCCTGGATTAGAGAGGGTGCAGAGTAGATTCACCAGGACGCTGCCTGGATTAGAGAGGGTGCAGAGGAGATTCACCAGGGCGCTGCCTGGATTAGAGAGGGTGCAGAGGAGATTCACCGGCTTGCTGCCTGGTTTAGAGAGGGTGCAGAGTAGATTCATCTGGACGCTGCCTGGATTAGAGAGGGTGCAGAGGAGATTCACCAGGATGCTGCCTGGATTAGAGAGGGTGCAGAGGAGATTCACCAGGACGCTGCCTGTATTAGAGAGGGTGCAGAGTAGATTCACCAGGACGCTGCCTGGATTAGAGAGCGTGCAGAGTAGATTCACCAGGACGCTGCCTGGATTAGAGAGGGTGCAGAGGAGATTCACCGGGACGCTGCCTGGATTAGAGAGGGTACAGAGGAGATTTACCGGGACGCTGCCTGGATTAGAGAGTGTGCAGAGGAGATTCACCAGGACGTTGCCTGGATTAGAGAGGGTGCAGAGGAGATTCACCAGGACGCTGCCTGGATTAGAGGAGATTCACCTGGACGCTGCCTGGATTAGAGAGAGAGCAGAGGTGTTTCACCGAGACGCTGCCTAGATTAGAGAGGGTGCAGAGGAGATTCACCAGGACGCTGCCTGGATTAGAGAGGGTGCAGAGGAGATTCACCGGGACGCTGCCTGGATTAGAGAGGGTGCAGAGGAGATTCACCAGGACACTGCCTGGATTAGAGAGGGTGCAGAGGAGATTCATCGGGACGCTGCCTGGATTAGAGAGGGTGCAGAGGAGATTCACCATGACGCTGCCTGCATTAGAGATGGTGCAGAGGAGATTCACCAGGACGCTGCCTGGATTAGAGAGGGTGCAGAGGAGATTCACCAGGACGCTGCCTGGATTAGAGAGGATGCAGAGGAGATTCACCAAGATGCTGCTTGGATTAGAGAGGGTGCAGAGGAGATTCACCGGGACGCTGCTTGGTTTAGAGAGTGTGCAGAGGAGATTCACCAGGACGCTGCCTGGATTAGAGAGGGTGCAGAGGAGATTCACCAGGACGCTGCCTGGATTAGAGAGGGTGCAGAGGAGATTCAACAGGACGCTGCCTGGATTAGAGAGGGTGCAGAGGAGATTCACCGGCATGCTGCCTGGATTAGAGAGGGTGCAGAGTAGCTTCATCTGGACGCTGCCTGGATTAGAGAGGGTGCAGAGGAGATTCACCGGGATGCTGCCTGGATTAGAGAGGGTGCAGAGGAGATTCACCGGGATGCTGCCTGGATTAGAGAGGGTGCAGAGGAGATTCACCGGGACGCTGCCTGGATTAGAAGGGTGCAGAGGAGATTCACCGGGATGCTGCCTGGATTAGAGAGGCTGCAGAGGAGATTCACCGTGATGCTGCCTGGATTAGAGTGGTTGCAGAGGAGATTCACCGGGATGCTGCCTGGATTAGAGAGGGTGCAGAGGAGATTCACCAGGATGCTGCCTGGATTAGAGAGGGTGCAGAGGAGATTCACCGGGATGCTGCCTGGATTAGAGAGGGTGCAGAGGAGATTCACCAGGATGCTGCCTGGATTAGAGAGGGTGCAGAGGAGAATCACCAGGACGCTGCCTGGATTAGAGAGGGTGCAGAGGAGATTCACCAGTACGCTGCCTGTATTAGAGAGGGTGCAGAGGAGATTCACCGGCATGCTGCCTTGATTAGAGAGGGTGCAGAGTAGATTCATCTGGACGCTGCCTAGATTAGAGAGGGTGCAGAGGAGATTCACCAGGATGCTGCCTGGATTAGAGAGGGTGCAGAGGAGATTCACCAGGACGCTGCCTGTATTAGAGAGGGTGCAGAGGAAATTCACCAGGACGCTTCCTGGATTAGAGAGGGTGCAGAGGAGATTCACCAGGACGCTGCCTGGATTAGAGAGAGTGCAGAGGAGATTCACCGGGACGTTTCCTGGATTAGGGAGGGTGCAGAGGAGATTCACCAGGACGTTGCCTGGATTAGAGAGGGTGCAGAGGAGATTCACCGAGACGCTGCCTTGATTAGAGAGGGTGCAGAGGAGATTCACCAGGTTGTTGCCTGGATTAGAGTGGGTGCAGAGATTCATCAGGACGCTGCCTGGATTAGAGAGGGTGCAGAGGAGATTCACCAGGACGCTGCCTGGATTAGAGAGGGTGCAGAGGAGATTCACCAGGTTGTTGCCTGGATTAGAGTGGGTGCAGAGGAGATTCACCAGGACGCTGCCTGGATTAGAGAGGGTGCAGAGGAGATTCATCAGGACGCTGCCTGGATTAGAGAGGGTGCAGAGGAGATTCACCAGGACGCTGCCTGGATTAGAGAGGGTGCAGAGGAGATTCACCAGGACGCTGCCTGCATTAGAGATGGTGCAGAGGAGATTCACCAGGACGCTGCCTGGATTAGAGAGGGGGCAGAGGAGATTCACCAGGATGCTGCCTGGATTAGAGAGGATGCAGAGGAGATTCATCAAGATGCTGCTTGGATTAGAGAGGGTGCAGAGGAGATTCACCGGGACGCTGCCTGATTTAGAGAGTGTGCAGAGGAGATTCACTAGGACACTGCCTGGATTAGAGAGGGTGCAGAGTAGATTCACCAGGACGCTGCCTGGATTAGAGAGGGTGCAGAGGAGATTCACCAGGACGCTGCCTGGATTAGAGAGGGTGCAGAGGAAATTCACCAGGACGCTGCCTGCATTAGAGATGGTGCAGAGGAGATTCACTAGGACGCTGCCTGGATTAGAGAGGGTGCAGAGGGGATTCACCAGGACGCTGCCTGGATTAGAGAGGATGCAGAGGAGATTCATCAAGATGCTGCTTGGATTAGAGAGGGTGCAGAGGAGATTCACCGGGACGCTGCCTGATTTAGAGAGTGTGCAGAGGAGATTCACTAGGACACTGCCTGGATTAGAGAGGGTGCAGAGTAGATTCACCAGGACGCTGCCTGGATTAGAGGGGGTGCAGAGGAGATTCACCAGGACGCTGCCTGGATTAGAGAGGGTGCAGAGGAGATTCACCGGCATGCTGCCTGGATTAGAGAGGGTGCAGAGTAGATTCATCTGGACGCTGCATGGATTAGAGAGGGTGCAGAGGAGATTCACCAGGACGCTGTCTGTATTAGACAGGGTGCAGAGGAGATTCACGAGGACTCTGCCTGGATTAGAGAGGGTGCAGAGGAGATTCACCAGGACGCTGCCTGGATTAGAGAGGGAGCAGAGGAGATTCACCAGGACGTTGCCTGGATTAGAGAGGGTGCAGAGGAGATTCACCAGGTTGTTGCCTGGATTACAGAGGGTGCAGAGTCGATTCACCAGGATGCTGTCTGGATTAGTGTGGGTGCAGAGGAGATTCACCAGGACGCTGCCTGGATTAGAGAGGGTGCAGAGGAGATTCACCAGGACGCTGCCTGGATTAGAGAGGGTGCAGAGGAGATTCACCAGGTTGTTGCCTGGATTAGAGTGGGTGCAGAGGAGATTCACCAGGACGCTGCCTGGATTACAGAGGGTGCAGAGGAGATTCACCAGGATGCTGCCTGGATTAGAGAGGGTGCAGAGGAGATTAACCAGGACGCTGCCTGGATTAGAGAGAGTGCAGAGGAGATTCACCGGGATGCTGCCTGGATTAGAGAGGGTGCAGAGGAGATTCACCAGGATGCTGCCTGGATTAGAGAGGGTGCAGAGGAGATTCACCGGGATGCTGCCTGGATTAGAGAGGGTGCAGAGGAGATTCACCAGGATGCTGCCTGGATTAGAGAGGGTGCAGAGGAGAATCACCAGGACGCTGCCTGGATTAGAGAGGGTGCAGAGGAGATTCACCGGCATGTTGCCTTGATTAGAGAGGGTGCAGAGTAGATTAATCTGGACGCTGCCTGGATTAGAGAGGGTGCAGAGGAGATTCACCAGGATACTGCCTGGATTAGAGAGGGTGCAGAGGAGATTCACCAGGATGCTGCCTGTATTAGAGAGGGTGCAGAGGAGATTCACCAGGACGCTGCCTGGATTAGAGAGGGTGCAGAGGAGATTCACCAGGACGTTGCCTGGATTAGAGAGGGTGCAGAGGAGATTCACCGAGACGCTGCCTGGATTAGAGAGTGTGCAGAGTAGATTCACCAGGTTGTTGCCTGGATTAGAGTGGGTGCAGAGATTCATCAGGACGCTGACTGGATTAGAGAGGGTGCAGAGGAGTTTCACCAGGACGCTGCCTGGCTTAGAGAGGGTGCAGAGGAGATTCACCAGGTTGTTGCCTGGATTAGAGTGGGTGCAGAGGAGATTCACCAGGACGCTGCCTGGATTAGAGAGGGTGCAGAGGAGATTCACCAGGACGCTGCCTGGATTAGAGAGGGTGTAGAGGAGATTCACCAGTGCGCTGCCTGGATTAGAGAGGGTGCAGAGGAGATTCACCAGGACGCTGCCTGCATTAGAGATGGTGCAGAGGAGATTCACCAGGACGCTGCCTGGATTAGAGAGGGTGCAGAGGAGATTCACCAGGACGCTGCCTGGATTAGAGAGGATGCAGAGGAGATTCACCAAGATGCTGCTTGGATTAGAGAGGGTGCAGAGGAGATTCACCGGGACGCTGCCTGATTTAGAGAGTGTGCAGAGGAGATTCACTAGGACACTGCCTGGATTAGAGAGGGTGCAGAGTAGATTCACCAGGACGCTGCCTGGATTAGAGAGGGTGCAGAGGAGATTCACCAGGACGCTGCCTGGATTAGAGAGGGTGCAGAGGAGATTCACCGGCATGCTGCCTGGATTAGAGAGGGTGCAGAGGAGATTCACCAGGATGCTGCCTGGATTAGAGAGGGTGCAGAGGAGATTCACCAGGACGCTGCCTGGATTAGAGAGGGTGCAGAGGAGATTCACCAGGACACTGCCTGTATTAGAGAGGGTGCAGAGGAGATTCACCGGCATGTTGCCTTGATTAGAAAGGGTGCAGAGTAGATTCATCTGGACGCTGCCTGGATTAGAGAGGGTGCAGAGGAGATTCACCAGGATACTGCCTGGATTAGAGAGGGTGCAGAGGAGATTCACCAGGATGCTGCCTGTATTAGAGAGGGTGCAGAGGAGATTCACCAGGACGCTGCCTGGATTAGAGAGGATGCAGAGGAGATTCACCAGGACGTTGCCTGGATTAGAGAGGGTGCAGAGGAGATTCACCGAGACGCTGCCTGGATTAGAGAGTGTGCAGAGTAGATTCACCAGGTTGTTGCCTGGATTAGAGTGGGTGCAGAGATTCATCAGGTCGCTGCCTGGATTAGAGAGGGTGCAGAGGAGATTCACCAGGACGCTGCCTGGATTAGAGAGGGTGCAGAGGAGATTCACCAGGTTGTTGCCTGGATTAGAGTGGGTGCAGAGGAGATTCACCAGGACGCTGCCTGGATTAGAGAGGGTGCAGAGGAGATTCACCAGGACGCGGCCTGGATTAGAGAGGGTGTAGAGGAGATTCACCAGTGCGCTGCCTGGATTAGAGAGGGTGCAGAGGAGATTCACAAGGACGCTGCCTGCATTAGAGATGGTGCAGAGGAGATTCACCAGGACGCTGCCTGGATTAGAGAGGGTGCAGAGGAGATTCACCAAGATGCTGCTTGGATTAGAGAGGGTGCAGAGGAGATTCACCGGGACGCTGCCTGATTTAGAGAGTGTGCAGAGGAGATTCACTAGGACACTGCCTGGATTAGAGAGGGTGCAGAGTAGATTCACCAGGACGCTGCCTGGATTAGAGAGGGTGCAGAGGAGATTCACCAGGACGCTGCCTGGATTAGAGAGGGTGCAGAGGAGATTCACCGGCATGCTGCCTGGATTAGAGAGGGTGCAGAGTAGATTCATCTGGACGCTGCCTGGATTAGAGAGGGTGCAGAGGAGATTCACCAGGACGCTTCCTGTATTAGAGAGGGTGCAGAGGAGATTCACGAGGACTCTGCCTGGATTAGAGAGGGTGCAGAGGAGATTCACCAGGACGCTGCCTGGAGTAGAGAGGGTGCAGAGGTGTTTCACCGAGACGCTGCCTGGATTAGAGAGGGTGCAGAGGAGATTCACCGGGACGCTGCGTGGATTAGAGAGGGTGCAGAGGAGATTCACCAGGTTGTTGCCTGGATTAGAGAGTGTGCAGAGGAGATTCACCAGGTTGTTGCCTGGATTAGAGAGGGTGCAGAGTCGATTCACCAGGATGCTGTCTGGATTAGTGTGGGTGCAGAGGAGATTCACCAGGACGCTGTCTGTATTAGAGAGGGTGCAGAGGAGATTCACCAGGACGCTTCCTGGATTAGAGTGGGTGCAGAGGAGATTCACCAGGACGCTGCCTGGATTAGGGAGGGTGCAGAGGAGATTCACCAGGACGCTGCCTGGATTAGAGAGGGTGCAGAGGAGATTCACCAGGACTTTGCCTGGATTAGAGATGGTGCAGAGGAGGTTCACCAGTACGTTGCCTGGATTAGAGAGGGTGCAGAGGAGATTCACCGAGACGCTGCCTGGATTAGATAGGGTGCAGTGGAGATTCACCAGGTCGTTGCCTGGATTAGAGAGGGTGCAGAGGAGATTCACCGGGATGCTGCCTGGTTTAGAGTGGGTGCAGAGAAGATTCACCGGGATGCTGCCTGGATTAGAGAGGGTGCAGAGGAGATTGACCGGGACGCTGCCTGGATTAGAGAGGGTGCAGAGGAGATTCACCGGTATGCTGCCTGGATTAGAGAGGCTGCAGAGGAGATTCACCGGGATGCTGCCTGGATTAGAGTGGTTGCAGAGGAGATTCACCGGGATGCTGCCTGGATTAGAGAGGGTGCAGAGGTGATTCACCAGGATGCTGCCTGGATTAGAGGGGGTACAGAGGAGATTCACCGGGATGCTGCTTGGATTAGAGAGGGTGCAGAGGAGATTCACCAGGATGCTGCCTGGATTAGAGAGGGTGCAGAGGAGATTCACCAGGACGCAGCCTGGATTAGAGAGGGTGCAGAGGAGATTCACCGGGATGCTGCCTGGATTAGAGAGGGTGCAGAGGAGATTCACCAGGATGCTGCCTGGATTAGAGAGGGTGCAGAGGAGATTCACCAGGACGCTGCCTGGATTAGAGAGGGTGCAGAGGAGATTCACCAGGACGCTGCCTGTATTAGAGAGGGTGCAGAGGATATTCACCAGGACGCTGTCTGTATTAGAGAGGGTGCAGAGGAGATTCACCAGGACGCTTCCTGGATTAGAGAGGGTGCAGAGGAGATTCACCAGGACATTGCCTGGATTAGAGAGGGTGCAGAGGAGATTCACCAGGTTGTTGCCCGGATTAGAGTGCGTGCAGAGATTCATCAGGACGCTGCCTGGATTAGAGAGGGTGCAGAGGAGATTCACCAGGACGCTGCCTGGATTAGAGAGAGTGCAGAGGAGATTCACCAGGTTGTTGCCTGGATTAGAGTGGGTGCAGAGTAGATTCACCAGGACGCTGCCTGGATTAGAGTGGGTGCAGAGGAGATTCACCAGGACGCTGCCTGGATTAGAGAGGGTGCAGAGGAGATTCACCAGGACGCTGCCTGTATTAGAGAGGGTTGCAGAGGAGATTCACCGGGATGCTGCCTGGATTAGAGATGTTGCAGAGGAGATTCACCAGGACGCTGCCTGGATTAGAGAGGGTGCAGAGGAGATTCACCAGGATGCTGCCTGGATTAGAGAGGGTGCAGAGGAGATTCACCAGGACGCTGCCTGGATTGGCGAGGGTGCAGAGGAGATTCACCAGGACGCTGCCTGGATTAGAGAGGGTGCAGAGGTGATTCACCAGGACGCTGCCTGGATTAGAGGGGGTGTAGAGGAGATTCACCGGTATGCTGCCTGGATTAGAGAGGGTGCGGAGGAGATTCACCAGGACGTTGCCTGGATTAGAGAGGGTGCAGAGGAGATTCACCGGGATGCTGCCTGGATTAGAGAGGGTGCAGAGGAGATTCGTCAGGATGCTGCCTGGATTAGAGAGGGTGCAGAGGAGATTCACCAGGACGCTACCTGGATTAGAGAGGGTGCAGAGGAGATTCACCAGGACGCTGCCTGGATTAGAGAGGGTACAGAGGAGATTCACCAGGACGCTGCCTGGATTAGAGAGGGTGCAGAGGAGATTCACCAGGATGCTGCCTGGATTAGAGAGGGTGCAGAGGAGATTCACCAGGACGCTGCCCGGATTAGAGAGGGAGCAGAGGAGATTCACCGGGACGCTGCCTGGATTAGAGAGGGTGCAGAGGAGATTCACCAGGACGCTGCCCGGATTAGAGAGGGAGCAGAGGAGATTCACCGGGACGCTGCCTGGATTAGAGAGGGTGCAGAGGAGATTCACCGGGACGCTGCCTGGAATAGAGAGGGTGCAGAGGAGATTCACCGGGACGCTGCCTGGATTAGAGAGGGTGCAGAGGAGATTCACCGGCATGCTGCCTGGATTAGAGAGGGTGCAGAGTAGATTCATCTGGACGCTGCCTGGATTAGAGAGGGTGCAGAGGAGATTCACCAGGACGCTGCCTGTATTAGACAGGGTGCAGAGGAGATTCACGAGGACTCTGCCTGGATTAGAGAGGGTGCAGAGGAGATTCAACAGGACGCTGCCTGGATTAGAGAGGGTGCAGAGGAGATTCACCAGGACGTTGCCTGGATTAGAGAGGGTGCAGAGGAGATTCACCAGGTTGTTGCCTGGATTACAGAGGGTGCAGAGTCGATTCACCAGGATGCTGTCTGGATTAGTGTGGGTGCAGAGGAGATTCACCAGGATGCTGCCTGGATTAGAGAGGGTGCAGAGGAGATTCACCAGGACGCTGCCTGGATTAGAGAGGGTGCAGAGGAGATTCACCAGGTTGTTGCCTGGATTAGAGTGTGTGCAGAGGAGATTCACCAGGACGCTGCCTGGATTAGGGAGGGTGCAGAGGAGATTCACCAGGATGCTGCCTGGATTAGAGAGGGTGCAGAGGAGATTCACCAGGACGCTGCCTGGATTAGAGAGGGTGCAGAGGAGATTCACCAGGACGCTGCCTGGATTAGAGAGAGTGCAGAGGAGATTCACCGGGATGCTGCCTGGATTAGAGAGGGTGGAGAGGAGATTCACCAGGATGCTGCCGGGATTAGAGAGGGTGCAGAGGAGATTCACCGGGATGCTGCCTGGATTAGAGAGGGTGCAGAGGAGATTCACCAGGACGCTGTCTGTATTAGAGAGGATGCAGAGGAGATTCACCAGGACGCTTCCTGGATTAGAGTGGGTGCAGAGGAGATTCACCAGGACGCTGCCTGGATTAGGGAGGGTGCAGAGGAGATTCACCAGGAAGCTGCCTGGATTAGAGAGGGTGCAGAGGAGATTCACCAGGACTTTGCCTGGATTAGAGATGGTGCAGAGGAGGTTCACCAGTACGTTGCCTGGATTAGAGAGGGTGCAGAGGAGATTCACCGAGACGCTGCCTGGATTAGATAGGGTGCAGTGGAGATTCACCAGGTCGTTGCCTGGATTAGAGAGGGTGCAGAGGAGATTCACCGGGATGCTGCCTGGTTTAGAGTGGGTGCAGAGAAGATTCACCGGGATGCTGCCTGGATTAGAGAGGGTGCAGAGGAGATTGACCGGGACGCTGCCTGGATTAGAGAGGGTGCAGAGGAGATTCACCGGTATGCTGCCTGGATTAGAGAGGCTGCAGAGGAGATTCACCGGGATGCTGCCTGGATTAGAGTGGTTGCAGAGGAGATTCACCGGGATGCTGCCTGGATTAGAGAGGGTGCAGAGGTGATTCACCAGGATGCTGCCTGGATTAGAGGGGGTACAGAGGAGATTCACCGGGATGCTGCCTGGATTAGAGAGGGTGCAGAGGAGATTCACCAGGATGCTGCCTGGATTAGAGAGGGTGCAGAGGAGATTCACCAGGACGCAGCCTGGATTAGAGAGGGTGCAGAGGAGATTCACCGGGATGCTGCCTGGATTAGAGAGGGTGCAGAGGAGATTCACCAGGATGCTGCCTGGATTAGAGAGGGTGCAGAGGAGATTCACCAGGACGCTGCCTGGATTAGAGAGGGTGCAGAGGAGATTCACCAGGACGCTGCCTGTATTAGAGAGGGTGCAGAGGATATTCACCAGGACGCTGTCTGTATTAGAGAGGGTGCAGAGGAGATTCACCAGGACGCTTCCTGGATTAGAGAGGGTGCAGAGGAGATTCACCAGGACATTGCCTGGATTAGAGAGGGTGCAGAGGAGATTCACCAGGTTGTTGCCCGGATTAGAGTGCGTGCAGAGATTCATCAGGACGCTGCCTGGATTAGAGAGGGTGCAGAGGAGATTCACCAGGACGCTGCCTGGATTAGAGAGAGTGCAGAGGAGATTCACCAGGTTGTTGCCTGGATTAGAGTGGGTGCAGAGTAGATTCACCAGGACGCTGCCTGGATTAGAGTGGGTGCAGAGGAGATTCACCAGGACGCTGCCTGGATTAGAGAGGGTGCAGAGGAGATTCACCAGGACGCTGCCTGTATTAGAGAGGGTTGCAGAGGAGATTCACCGGGATGCTGCCTGGATTAGAGATGTTGCAGAGGAGATTCACCAGGACGCTGCCTGGATTAGAGAGGGTGCAGAGGAGATTCACCAGGATGCTGCCTGGATTAGAGAGGGTGCAGAGGAGATTCACCAGGACGCTGCCTGGATTGGCGAGGGTGCAGAGGAGATTCACCAGGACGCTGCCTGGATTAGAGAGGGTGCAGAGGTGATTCACCAGGACGCTGCCTGGATTAGAGGGGGTGTAGAGGAGATTCACCGGTATGCTGCCTGGATTAGAGAGGGTGCGGAGGAGATTCACCAGGACGTTGCCTGGATTAGAGAGGGTGCAGAGGAGATTCACCGGGATGCTGCCTGGATTAGAGAGGGTGCAGAGGAGATTCGTCAGGATGCTGCCTGGATTAGAGAGGGTGCAGAGGAGATTCACCAGGACGCTACCTGGATTAGAGAGGGTGCAGAGGAGATTCACCAGGACGCTGCCTGGATTAGAGAGGGTACAGAGGAGATTCACCAGGACGCTGCCTGGATTAGAGAGGGTGCAGAGGAGATTCACCAGGATGCTGCCTGGATTAGAGAGGGTGCAGAGGAGATTCACCAGGACGCTGCCCGGATTAGAGAGGGAGCAGAGGAGATTCACCGGGACGCTGCCTGGATTAGAGAGGGTGCAGAGGAGATTCACCAGGACGCTGCCCGGATTAGAGAGGGAGCAGAGGAGATTCACCGGGACGCTGCCTGGATTAGAGAGGGTGCAGAGGAGATTCACCGGGACGCTGCCTGGAATAGAGAGGGTGCAGAGGAGATTCACCGGGACGCTGCCTGGATTAGAGAGGGTGCCGAGGAGATTCACCGGCATGCTGCCTGGATTAGAGAGGGTGCAGAGTAGATTCATCTGGACGCTGCCTGGATTAGAGAGGGTGCAGAGGAGATTCACCAGGACGCTGCCTGTATTAGACAGGGTGCAGAGGAGATTCCCGAGGACTCTGCCTGGATTAGAGAGGGTGCAGAGGAGATTCAACAGGACGCTGCCTGGATTAGAGAGGGTGCAGAGGAGATTCACCAGGACGTTGCCTGGATTAGAGAGGGTGCAGAGGAGATTCACCAGGTTGTTGCCTGGATTACAGAGGGTGCAGAGTCGATTCACCAGGATGCTGTCTGGATTAGTGTGGGTGCAGAGGAGATTCACCAGGACGCTGCCTGGATTAGAGAGGGTGCAGAGGAGATTCACCAGGACGCTGCCTGGATTAGAGAGGGTGCAGAGGAGATTCACCAGGTTGTTGCCTGGATTAGAGTGGGTGCAGAGGAGATTCACCAGGACGCTGCCTGGATTAGGGAGGGTGCAGAGGAGATTCACCAGGATGCTGCCTGGATTAGAGAGGGTGCAGAGGAGATTCACCAGGACGCTGCCTGGATTAGAGAGGGTGCAGAGGAGATTCACCAGGACGCTGCCTGGATTAGAGAGAGTGCAGAGGAGATTCACCGGGATGCTGCCTGGATTAGAGAGGGTGGAGAGGAGATTCACCAGGATGCTGCCGGGATTAGAGAGGGTGCAGAGGAGATTCACCGGGATGCTGCCTGGATTAGAGAGGGTGCAGAGGAGATTCACCAGGATGCTGCCTGGATTAGAGAGGGTGCAGAGGAGAATCACCAGGACGCTGCCTGGATTAGAGAGGGTGCAGAGGAGATTCACCGGGATGCTGCCTGGATTAGAGAGGGTGCAGAGGAGATTCACCAGGATGCTGCCTGGATTAGAGAGGGTGCAGAGGAGATTCACCAGGACGCTGCCTGGATTAGAGAGGGTGCAGAGGAGATTCACCAGGACACTGCCTGTATTAGAGAGGGTGCAGAGGAGATTCACCGGCATGTTGCCTTGATTAGAGAGGGTGCAGAGTAGATTCATCTGGACGCTGCCTGGATTAGAGAGGGTGCAGAGGAGATTCACCAGGATACTGCCTGGATTAGAGAGGGTGCAGAGGAGATTCACCAGGATGCTGCCTGTATTAGAGAGGGTGCAGAGGAGATTCACCAGGACGCTGCCTGGATTAGAGAGGGTGCAGAGGAGATTCACCAGGACGCTGCCTGGATTAGAGAGAGTGCAGAGGAGATTCACCGGGACTTTTCCTGGATTAGAGAGGGTGCAGAGGAGATTCACCAGGACGTTGCCTGGATTAGAGAGGGTGCAGAGGAGATTCACCGAGACGCTGCCTGGATTAGAGAGTGTGTAGAGTAGATTCACCAGGTTGTTGCCTGGATTAGAGTGGGTGCAGAGATTCATCAGGACGCTGCCTGGATTAGAGAGGGTGCAGAGGAGATTCACCAGGACGCTGCCTGGATTAGAGAGGGTGCAGAGGAGATTCACCAGGACACTGCCTGTATTAGAGAGGGTGCAGAGGAGATTCACCGGCATGTTGCCTTGATTAGAGAGGGTGCAGAGTAGATTCATCTGGACGCTGCCTGGATTAGAGAGGGTGCAGAGGAGATTCACCAGGATACTGCCTGGATTAGAGAGGGTGCAGAGGAGATTCACCAGGATGCTGCCTGTATTAGAGAGGGTGCAGAGGAGATTCACCAGGACGCTGCCTGGATTAGAGAGGGTGCAGAGGAGATTCACCAGGACGCTGCCTGGATTAGAGAGAGTGCAGAGGAGATTCACCGGGACTTTTCCTGGATTAGAGAGGGTGCAGAGGAGATTCACCAGGACGTTGCCTGGATTAGAGAGGGTGCAGAGGAGATTCACCGAGACGCTGCCTGGATTAGAGAGTGTGTAGAGTAGATTCACCAGGTTGTTGCCTGGATTAGAGTGGGTGCAGAGATTCATCAGGACGCTGCCTGGATTAGAGAGGGTGCAGAGGAGATTCACCAGGACGCTGCCTGGATTAGAGAGGGTGCAGAGGAGATTCACCAGGTTGTTGCCTGGATTAGAGTGGGTGCAGAGGAGATTCACCAGGACGCTGCCTGGATTAGAGAGGGTGCAGAGGAGATTCACCGAGACGCTGCCTGGATTAGAGAGGGTGCAGAGGAGATTCACCAGGTTGTTGCCTGGATTAGAGTGGGTGCAGAGATTCATCAGGACGCTGCCTGGATTAGAGAGGGTGCAGAGGAGATTCACCAGGACGCTGCCTGGATTAGAGAGGGTGCAGAGGAGATTCACCAGGACGCTGCCTATATTAGAGAGGGTGCAGAGGAGATTCACCAGGACGCTGCCTATATTAGAGAGAGTGCAGAGGAGATTCACCGGGACGTTTCCTGGATTAGAGAGGGTGCAGAGGAGATTCATCAGGACGCTGCTGGATTAGAGAGGGTGCAGAGGAGATTCACCAGGACGCTGCCTGGATTAGAGAGGGTGCAGAGTAGATTCACCAGGACGCTGCCTGGATTAGAGAGGGTGCAGAGGAGATTCACCGGGGCGCTGCCTGGATTAGAGAGGGTGCAGAGGAGATTCACCGGCTTGCTGCCTGGTTTAGAGAGGGTGCAGAGTAGATTCATCTGGACGCTGCCTGGATTAGAGAGGGTGCAGTGGAGATTCACCAGGATGCTGCCTGGATTAGAGAGGGTGCAGAGGAGATTCACCAGGACGCTGCCTGTATTAGAGAGGGTGCAGAGTAGATTCACCAGGACGCTGCCTGGATTAGAGAGCGTGCAGAGTAGATTCACCAGGACGCTGCCTGGATTAGAGAGGGTGCAGAGGAGATTCACCGGGATGCTGCCTGGATTAGAGAGGGTACAGAGGAGATTCACCGGGACGCTGCCTGGATTAGAGAGTGTGCAGAGGAGATTCACCAGGACGTTGCCTGGATTAGAGAGGGTGCAGAGGAGATTCACCAGGACGCTGCCTGGATTAGAGGAGATTCACCTGGACGCTGCCTGGATTAGAGAGAGAGCAGAGGTGTTTCACCGAGACGCTGCCTAGATTAGAGAGGGTGCAGAGGAGATTCACCAGGACGCTGCCTGGATTAGAGAGGGTGCAGAGGAGATTCACCGGGACGCTGCCTGGATTAGAGAGGGTGCAGAGGAGATTCACCAGGACACTGCCTGGATTAGAGAGGGTGCAGAGGAGATTCATCGGGACGCTGCCTGGATTAGAGAGGGTGCAGAGGAGATTCACCAGGACGCTGCCTGGATTAGAGAGGATGCAGAGGAGATTCACCAAGATGCTGCTTGGATTAGAGAGGGTGCAGAGGAGATTCACCGGGACGCTGCTTGGTTTAGAGAGTGTGCAGAGGAGATTCACCAGGACGCTGCCTGGATTAGAGAGGGTGCAGAGGAGATTCACCAGGACGCTGCCTGGATTAGAGAGGGTGCAGAGGAGATTCAACAGGACGCTGCCTGGATTAGAGAGGGTGCAGAGGAGATTCACCGGCATGCTGCCTGGATTAGAGAGGGTGCAGAGTAGCTTCATCTGGACGCTGCCTGGATTAGAGAGGGTGCAGAGGAGATTCACCGGGATGCTGCCTGGATTAGAGAGGGTGCAGAGGAGATTCACCGGGATGCTGCCTGGATTAGAGAGGGTGCAGAGGAGATTCACCGGGACGCTGCCTGGATTAGAAGGGTGCAGAGGAGATTCACCGGGATGCTGCCTGGATTAGAGAGGCTGCAGAGGAGATTCACCGGGATGCTGCCTGGATTAGAGTGGTTGCAGAGGAGATTCACCGGGATGCTGCCTGGATTAGAGAGGGTGCAGAGGAGATTCACCAGGATGCTGCCTGGATTAGAGAGGGTGCAGAGGAGATTCACCGGGATGCTGCCTGGATTAGAGAGGGTGCAGAGGAGATTCACCAGGATGCTGCCTGGATTAGAGAGGGTGCAGAGGAGATTCACCAGGACGCTGCCTGTATTAGAGAGGGTGCAGAGGAGATTCACCGGCATGCTGCCTTGATTAGAGAGGGTGCAGAGTAGATTTATCTGGACGCTGCCTAGATTAGAGAGGGTGCAGAGGAGATTCACCAGGATGCTGCCTGGATTAGAGAGGGTGCAGAGGAGATTCACCAGGACGCTGCCTGTATTAGAGAGGGTGCAGAGGAAATTCACCAGGACGCTTCCTGGATTAGAGAGGGTGCAGAGGAGATTCACCAGGACGCTGCCTGGATTAGAGAGAGTGCAGAGGAGATTCACCGGGACTTTTCCTGGATTAGGGAGGGTGCAGAGGAGATTCACCAGGACGTTGCCTGGATTAGAGAGGGTGCAGAGGAGATTCACCGAGACGCTGCCTTGATTAGAGAGGGTGCAGAGGAGATTCACCAGGTTGTTGCCTGGATTAGAGTGGGTGCAGAGATTCATCAGGACGCTGCCTGGATTAGAGAGGGTGCAGAGGAGATTCACCAGGACGCTGCCTGGATTAGAGAGGGTGCAGAGGAGATTCACCAGGTTGTTGCCTGGATTAGAGTGGGTGCAGAGGAGATTCACCAGGACGCTGCCTGGATTAGAGAGGGTGCAGAGGAGATTCACCAGGACGCTGCCTGGATTAGAGAGGGTGCAGAGGAGATTCACCAGGACGCTGCCTGGATTAGAGAGGGTGCAGAGGAGATTCACCAGGACGCTGCCTGCATTAGAGATGGTGCAGAGGAGATTCACCAGGACGCTGCCTGGATTAGAGAGGGTGCAGAGGAGATTCACCAGGATGCTGCCTGGATTAGAGAGGATGCAGAGGAGATTCATCAAGATGCTGCTTGGATTAGAGAGGGTGCAGAGGAGATTCACCGGGACGCTGCCTGATTTAGAGAGTGTGCAGAGGAGATTCACTAGGACACTGCCTGGATTAGAGAGGGTGCAGAGTAGATTCACCAGGACGCTGCCTGGATTAGAGAGGGTGCAGAGGAGATTCACCAGGACGCTGCCTGGATTAGAGAGGGTGCAGAGTCGATTCACCAGGATGCTGTCTGGATTAGAGATGGTGCAGAGGAGATTCACTAGGACGCTGCCTGGATTAGAGAGGGTGCAGAGGGGATTCACCAGGACGCTGCCTGGATTAGAGAGGATGCAGAGGAGATTCATCAAGATGCTGCTTGGAATAGAGAGGGTGCAGAGGAGATTCACCGGGACGCTGCCTGATTTAGAGAGTGTGCAGAGGAGATTCACTAGGACACTGCCTGGATTAGAGAGGGTGCAGAGTAGATTCACCAGGACGCTGCCTGGATTAGAGGGGGTGCAGAGGAGATTCACCAGGACGCTGCCTGGATTAGAGAGGGTGCAGAGGAGATTCACCGGCATGCTGCCTGGATTAGAGAGGGTGCAGAGTAGATTCATCTGGACGCTGCATGGATTAGAGAGGGTGCAGAGGAGATTCACCAGGACGCTGTCTGTATTAGACAGGGTGCAGAGGAGATTCACGAGGACTCTGCCTGGATTAGAGAGGGTGCAGAGGAGATTCACCAGGACGCTGCCTGGATTAGAGAGGGAGCAGAGGAGATTCACCAGGACGTTGCCTGGATTAGAGAGGGTGCAGAGGAGATTCACCAGGTTGTTGCCTGGATTACAGAGGGTGCAGAGTCGATTCACCAGGATGCTGTCTGGATTAGTGTGGGTGCAGAGGAGATTCACCAGGACGCTGCCTGGATTAGAGAGGGTGCAGAGGAGATTCACCAGGACGCTGCCTGGATTAGAGAGGGTGCAGAGGAGATTCACCAGGTTGTTGCCTGGATTAGAGTGGGTGCAGAGGAGATTCACCAGGACGCTGCCTGGATTACAGAGGGTGCAGAGGAGATTCACCAGGATGCTGCCTGGATTAGAGAGGGTGCAGAGGAGATTAACCAGGACGCTGCCTGGATTAGAGAGAGTGCAGAGGAGATTCACCGGGATGCTGCCTGGATTAGAGAGGGTGCAGAGGAGATTCACCAGGATGCTGCCTGGATTAGAGAGGGTGCAGAGGAGATTCACCGGGATGCTGCCTGGATTAGAGAGGGTGCAGAGGAGATTCACCAGGATGCTGCCTGGATTAGAGAGGGTGCAGAGGAGAATCACCAGGACGCTGCCTGGATTAGAGAGGGTGCAGAGGAGATTCACCGGGATGCTGCCTGGATTAGAGAGGGTGCAGAGGAGATTCACCAGGATGCTGCCTGGATTAGAGAGGGTGCAGAGGAGATTCACCAGGACGCTGCCTGGATTAGAGAGGGTGCAGAGGAGATTCACCAGGACACTGCCTGTATTAGAGAGGGTGCAGAGGAGATTCACCGGCATGTTGCCTTGATTAGAGAGGGTGCAGAGTAGATTAATCTGGACGCTGCCTGGATTAGAGAGTGTGCAGAGGAGATTCACCAGGATACTGCCTGGATTAGAGAGGGTGCAGAGCAGATTCACCAGGATGCTGCCTGTATTAGAGAGGGTGCAGAGGAGATTCACCAGGACGCTGCCTGGATTAGAGAGGGTGCAGTGGAGATTCACCAGGACGTTGCCTGGATTAGAGAGGGTGCAGAGGAGATTCACCGAGACGCTGCCTGGATTAGAGAGTGTGCAGAGTAGATTCACCAGGTTGTTGCCTGGATTAGAGTGGGTGCAGAGATTCATCAGGACGCTGCCTGGATTAGAGAGGGTGCAGAGGAGTTTCACCAGGACGCTGCCTGGCTTAGAGAGGGTGCAGAGGAGATTCACCAGGTTGTTGCCTGGATTAGAGTGGGTGCAGAGGAGATTCACCAGGACGCTGCCTGGATTAGAGAGGGTGCAGAGGAGATTCACCAGGACGCTGCCTGGATTAGAGAGGGTGTAGAGGAGATTCACCAGTGCGCTGCCTGGATTAGAGAGGGTGCAGAGGAGATTCACCAGGACGCTGCCTGCATTAGAGATGGTGCAGAGGAGATTCACCAGGACGCTGCCTGGATTAGAGAGGGTGCAGAGGAGATTCACCAGGACGCTGCCTGGATTAGAGAGGATGCAGAGGAGATTCACCAAGATGCTGCTTGGATTAGAGAGGGTGCAGAGGAGATTCACCGGGACGCTGCCTGATTTAGAGAGTGTGCAGAGGAGATTCACTAGGACACTGCCTGGATTAGAGAGGGTGCAGAGTAGATTCACCAGGACGCTGCCTGGATTAGAGAGGGTGCAGAGGAGATTCACCAGGACGCTGCCTGGATTAGAGAGGGTGCAGAGGAGATTCACCGGCATGCTGCCTGGATTAGAGAGGGTGCAGAGGAGATTCACCAGGATGCTGCCTGGATTAGAGAGGGTGCAGAGGAGATTCACCAGGACGCTGCCTGGATTAGAGAGGGTGCAGAGGAGATTCACCAGGACACTGCCTGTATTAGAGAGGGTGCAGAGGAGATTCACCGGCATGTTGCCTTGATTAGAGAGGGTGCAGAGTAGATTCATCTGGACGCTGCCTGGATTAGAGAGGGTGCAGAGGAGATTCACCAGGATACTGCCTGGATTAGAGAGGGTGCAGAGGAGATTCACCAGGATGCTGCCTGTATTAGAGAGGGTGCAGAGGAGATTCACCAGGACGCTGCCTGGATTAGAGAGGGTGCAGAGGAGATTCACCAGGACGTTGCCTGGATTAGAGAGGGTGCAGAGGAGATTCACCGAGACGCTGCCTGGATTAGAGAGTGTGCAGAGTAGATTCACCAGGTTGTTGCCTGGATTAGAGTGGGTGCAGAGATTCATCAGGTCGCTGCCTGGATTAGAGAGGGTGCAGAGGAGATTCACCAGGACGCTGCCTGGATTAGAGAGGGTGCAGAGGAGATTCACCAGGTTGTTGCCTGGATTAGAGTGGGTGCAGAGGAGATTCACCAGGACGCTGCCTGGATTAGAGAGGGTGCAGAGGAGATTCACCAGGACGCTGCCTGGATTAGAGAGGGTGTAGAGGAGATTCACCAGTGCGCTGCCTGGATTAGAGAGGGTGCAGAGGAGATTCACCAGGACGCTGCCTGCATTAGAGATGGTGCAGAGGAGATTCACCAGGACGCTGCCTGGATTAGAGAGGGTGCAGAGGAGATTCACCAAGATGCTGCTTGGATTAGAGAGGGTGCAGAGGAGATTCACCGGGACGCTGCCTGATTTAGAGAGTGTGCAGAGGAGATTCACTAGGACACTGCCTGGATTAGAGAGGGTGCAGAGTAGATTCACCAGGACGCTGCCTGGATTAGAGAGGGTGCAGAGGAGATTCACCAGGACGCTGCCTGGATTAGAGAGGGTGCAGAGGAGATTCACCGGCATGCTGCCTGGATTAGAGAGGGTGCAGAGTAGATTCATCTGGACGCTGCCTGGATTAGAGAGGGTGCAGAGGAGATTCACCAGGACGCTTCCTGTATTAGAGAGGGTGCAGAGGAGATTCATGAGGACTCTGCCTGGATTAGAGAGGGTGCAGAGGAGATTCACCAGGACGCTGCCTGGATTAGAGAGGGTGCAGAGGTGTTTCACCGAGACGCTGCCTGGATTAGAGAGGGTGCAGAGGAGATTCACCGGGACGCTGCGTGGATTAGAGAGGGTGCAGAGGAGATTCACCAGGTTGTTGCCTGGATTAGAGAGTGTGCAGAGGAGATTCACCAGGATGCTGCCTGGATTAGAGAGGGTGCAGAGGAGATTCACCGGGACGCTGCGTGGATTAGAGAGGGTGCAGAGGAGATTCACCAGGTTGTTGCCTGGATTAGAGAGTGTGCAGAGGAGATTCACCAGGTTGTTGCCTGGATTAGAGAGGGTGCAGAGTCGATTCACCAGGATGCTGTCTGGATTAGTGTGGGTGCAGAGGAGATTCACCAGGACGCTGTCTGTATTAGAGAGGGTGCAGAGGAGATTCACCAGGACGCTTCCTGGATTAGAGTGGGTGCAGAGGAGATTCACCAGGACGCTGCCTGGATTAGGGAGGGTGCAGAGGAGATTCACCAGGACGCTGCCTGGATTAGAGAGGGTGCAGAGGAGATTCACCAGGACTTTGCCTGGATTAGAGATGGTGCAGAGGAGGTTCACCAGTACGTTGCCTGGATTAGAGAGGGTGCAGAGGAGATTCACCGAGACGCTGCCTGGATTAGATAGGGTGCAGTGGAGATTCACCAGGTCGTTGCCTGGATTAGAGAGGGTGCAGAGGAGATTCACCGGGATGCTGCCTGGTTTAGAGTGGGTGCAGAGAAGATTCACCGGGATGCTGCCTGGATTAGAGAGGGTGCAGAGGAGATTGACCGGGACGCTGCCTGGATTAGAGAGGGTGCAGAGGAGATTCACCGGTATGCTGCCTGGATTAGAGAGGCTGCAGAGGAGATTCACCGGGATGCTGCCTGGATTAGAGTGGTTGCAGAGGAGATTCACCGGGATGCTGCCTGGATTAGAGAGGGTGCAGACGAGATTCACCAGGACGCTGCCTGTATTAGAGAGGGTGCAGAGGATATTCACCAGGACGCTGTCTGTATTAGAGAGGGTGCAGAGGAGATTCACCAGGACGCTTCCTGGATTAGAGAGGGTGCAGAGGAGATTCACCAGGACATTGCCTGGATTAGAGAGGGTGCAGAGGAGATTCACCAGGTTGTTGCCCGGATTAGAGTGCGTGCAGAGATTCATCAGGACGCTGCCTGGATTAGAGAGGGTGCAGAGGAGATTCACCAGGACGCTGCCTGGATTAGAGAGAGTGCAGAGGAGATTCACCAGGTTGTTGCCTGGATTAGAGTGGGTGCAGAGTAGATTCACCAGGACGCTGCCTGGATTAGAGTGGGTGCAGAGGAGATTCACCAGGACGCTGCCTGGATTAGAGAGGGTGCAGAGGAGATTCACCAGGACGCTGCCTGTATTAGAGAGGGTTGCAGAGGAGATTCACCGGGATGCTGCCTGGATTAGAGATGTTGCAGAGGAGATTCACCAGGACGCTGCCTGGATTAGAGAGGGTGCAGAGGAGATTCACCAGGATGCTGCCTGGATTAGAGAGGGTGCAGAGGAGATTCACCAGGACGCTGCCTGGATTGGGGAGGGTGCAGAGGAGATTCACCAGGACGCTGCCTGGATTAGAGAGGGTGCAGAGGTGGTTCACCAGGACGCTGCCTGGATTAGAGGGGGTGTAGAGGAGATTCACCGGTATGCTGCCTGGATTAGAGAGGGTGCGGAGGAGATTCACCAGGACGTTGCCTGGATTAGAGAGGGTGCAGAGGAGATTCACCGGGATGCTGCCTGGATTAGAGAGGGTGCAGAGGAGATTCGTCAGGATGCTGCCTGGATTAGAGAGGGTGCAGAGGAGATTCACCAGGACGCTACCTGGATTAGAGAGGGTGCAGAGGAGATTCACCAGGACGCTGCCTGGATTAGAGAGGGTACAGAGGAGATTCACCAGGACGCTGCCTGGATTAGAGAGGGTGCAGAGGAGATTCACCAGGATGCTGCCTGGATTAGAGAGGGTGCAGAGGAGATTCACCAGGACGCTGCCCGGATTAGAGAGGGAGCAGAGGAGATTCACCGGGACGCTGCCTGGATTAGAGAGGGTGCAGAGGAGATTCACCAGGACGCTGCCCGGATTAGAGAGGGAGCAGAGGAGATTCACCGGGACGCTGCCTGGATTAGAGAGGGTGCAGAGGAGATTCACCGGGACGCTGCCTGGATTAGAGAGGGTGCAGAGGAGATTCACCGGGACGCTGCCTGGATTAGAGAGGGTGCAGAGGAGATTCACCAGGATGCTGCCTGGATTAGAGAGGGTGTAGTGGAGATTCACCGGGACGCTTCCTGGATTAGAGAGGGTGCAGAGGAGATTTCCATCAAATCAGCCGTTGCGGTCGGTGGTGGGTGTGGTGACAGTGAGAGTGAGATTGCCGGAGAGAGTGAGTGAGTCAGCATGCCAGACAGGGCGGAGAATGTGTGGAATTCAGTGCAACAGACAACGGCGGAGGCCAAGTCTCCGTGTGTATTTGAAGCCGAGTTTGGAAGGGTTTATTTTGGTCAGGCGGAGAAGGCTGGAGAGCGGGGTCGAGAGGGATAATGAATCGGCCGGGTTGGAATGAAGGAGCATATTCGACGGGCCAACCAGCCTGATTCTAGTCTTATGTTTTGAGATGCTGCTGGAAGCGAGGATCCAATCTTCCGCCTGACCCTCTGTCGCTCCCGCCTCACAGAACGTTCTCACACTATCGCCGTCCCTCACTATCGCGTCGCTCCCGCCTCACCGTACCCCTGTCCGACTCTGCCTCTCCCCTGGTGCTCACGCCCTCCGTAATTCTCTCTCCCGCTTTCTCTGTCCCTCCCTACCTCCCTCTCTTTCTCTCTCTCCCTCTGCATCTCTGTCCCTCCCTACCTCCGTCTCTCTCCCCCTCCCTCTCTCTCTTCCCCGTCTCTGTCCCTCCCTACCTCTCTCTCTCCCTCTCTCCCCCACCCTCCCTCTCTCCCTCTCTCTTCCCCTGTCTCTGTCCCTCCCTACCTCCGTCTCTCTCTCCCTCCCTCCCTCTCTCTTCCCCGTCTCTGTCCCTCCCTACCTCTCTCTCTCCCTCTCTCCCCGACCCTCTTTCCCTGTCTCTGTCCCTCCCTACCTCCCTCTCTCCCCCACCCTCCCTCTCCCTCTCTCTTCCCCTGTCTCTGTCCGTCCCTGCCTCCCTCTCTCCTCTCTCCCTCTCTGTCCCTCCGTACCTCCGTCTCTCCCCCTCCCTCTCTAACCCCTCTTTCTCCGTACCTCCCTCCCTCCTCCTCTCTCCCTCTCCCTCTCTGTCTCTGTCCCTCCCTACCTCCGTCTCTCTCCCCCCTCCCTCTCTCTCTCTTCCCCGTCTCTGTCCTTCCCTACTTCTCTCTCTCTCCCTCCTTCCCTCTCGCTCTCTCCCTCTCTCTCTATTCCTCCCTCCCTCCTCTCCATGTAATCTCCCTCCCGCGGCGCTCCCCGTACGCCGGCCCCTCCTTCCCGTGCCTCTCCACTTCCCTCCTCATCGCGCCCTCTCTCCTCACGGCCCAGCCCTCCGTCCTCGCCGCCGCCCCCCTTCCGATCCGCCCTCCGCCCCACGGCTCTCCTCGTCTACCCCCTCGTTGCGCCCGCCACGTCCTTTCCTCCCTCTGCTCTCCTCCTCGCACCCTCCCCTCCCCCTCCGCCCGGCCTCCCTCCTTGCCCTCTCTCACCCCCACAGCGGGCGCCGTCCTCCAGGAGGTGGTAGTGGGGTCGGCAGCTGCAGAAGAAGCCCCCGATGTAGTTGTTGCAGTAATGGCTGCAGCGGTCCCCGTCCGCGCACTCGTCCGTATCTGCAGGGGGAGAGAGGCGGCAGAGTGAGGCCGAGAGGAGGGAGGGGGAGATAAAGGAGGGAGGGGGTGGAGAATGGCTGCAGCGGTCCCCGTCCGCGCACTCGTCCGTATCTGCAGGGGGAGAGAGGCGGCAGAGTGAGGCCGAGAGAGCAGAGGGAGGGAGAGGCGGGAGGGGGAGATAAGGGAGGGAGGGGTGGAGAATGGCTGCAGCGGTCCCCGTCCGCGCACTCGTCCGTATCTGCAGGGGGAGAGAGGCGGCAGAGTGAGGCCGAGAGGAGGGAGGGAGGGAGAGGTGGGAGGGGTGGAGAATGGCTGCAGCGGCCCCCGTCCGCGCACTCGTCCGTATCTGCAGGGGGAGAGAGGCGGCAGAGAGAGGCCGAGAGAGCAGAGGGAGGGAGAGGCGGGAGGGGGAGATAAGGGAGGGAGGGGTGGAGAATGGCTGCAGCGGTCCCCGTCCGCGCACTCGTCCGTATCTGCAGGGGGAGAGAGGCGGCAGAGTGAGGCCGAGAGGAGGGAGGGAGGGAGAGGTGGGAGGGGTGGAGAATGGCTGCAGCGGCCCCCGTCCGCGCACTCGTCCGTATCTGCAGGGGGAGAGAGGCGGCAGAGAGAGGCCGAGAGAGCAGAGGGAGGGAGAGGCGGGAGGGGGAGATAAGGGAGGGAGGGGTGGAGAATGGCTGCAGCGGTCCCCGTCCGCGCACTCGTCCGTATCTGCAGGGGAAGAGAGGCGGCAGAGTGAGGCCGAGAGGAGGGAGGGAGGGAGAGGTGGGAGGGGGTGGAGAATGGCTGCAGCGGCCCCCGTCCGCGCACTCGTCCGTATCTGCAGGGGGAGAGAGGCGGCAGAGTGAGGCCGAGAGAGCAGAGGGAGGGAGAGGCGGGAGGGGTGGAGAATGGCTGCAGCGGTCCCCGTCCGCGCACTCGTCCGTATCTGCAGGGGGAGAGAGGCGGCAGAGTGAGGCCGAGAGAGCAGAGGGAGGGAGAGGCGGGAGGGGGAGATAAAGGAGGGAGGGGTGGAGAATGGTTGCAGCGGTCCCCGTCCGCGCACTCGTCCGTATCTGCAGGGGGAGAGAGGCGGCAGAGTGAGGCCGAGAGAGCAGAGGGAGGGAGAGGCGGGAGGGGGAGATAAAGGAGGGAGGGGTGGAGAATGGCTGCAGCGGTCCCAGTCCGCGCACTCGTCCGTATCTGCAGGGGGAGAGAGGCGGCAGAGTGAGGCCGAGAGGCGGGAGGGGGAGATAAAGGAGGGAGGGGTGGAGAATGGCTGCAGCGGTCCCCGTCCGCGCACTCGTCCGTATCTGCAGGGGGAGAGAGGCGGCAGAGTGAGGCCGAGAGGAGGGAGGGGGAGATAAAGGAGGGAGGGGTGGAGAATGGCTGCAGCGGTCCCCGTCCGCGCACTCGTCCGTATCTGCAGGGGGAGAGAGGCGGCAGAGTGAGGCCGAGAGAGCAGAGGGAGGGAGAGGGCGAGAGAGCAGAGGGAGGCGGGAGGGAGAGATAAAGGAGGGATGGGGGGGAGATTGGTTGCAGCGGTCCCCGTCCGCGCACTCGTCCGTATCTGCAGGGGGAGAGAGGCGGCAGAGTGAGGCCGAGAGGAGGGAGGGAGAGGCGGGAGGGGGAGATAAAGGAGGGAGGGGTGGAGAATGGCTGCAGCGGTCCCCGTCCGCGCACTCGTCCGTATCTGCAGGGGGAGAGAGGCGGCAGAGTGAGGCCGAGAGGAGGGTGGGAGAGATAAAGGAGGGATGGGGGGGAGATTGGCTGCAGCGGTCCCCGTCCGCGCAATCGTCCGTATCTGCAGGGGGAGAGAGGCGGCAGAGTGAGGCCGAGAGAGCAGAGGGAGGGAGAGGGCGAGAGAGCAGAGGGAGGCGGGAGGGAGAGATAAAGGAGGGATGGGGGGGAGATTGGTTGCAGCGGTCCCCGTCCGCGCACTCGTCCGTATCTGCAGGGGGAGAGAGGCGGCAGAGTGAGGCCGAGAGGAGGGAGGGGAGATAAAGGAGGGAGGGGTGGAGAATGGCTGCAGCGGTCCCCGTCCGCGCACTCGTCCGTATCTGCAGGGGGAGAGAGGCGGCAGAGTGAGGCCGAGAGGAGGGAGGGAGAGGCGGGAGGGGGAGATAAAGGAGGGAGGGGTGGAGAATGGCTGCAGCGGTCCCCGTCCGCGCACTCGTCCGTATCTGCAGGGGGAGAGAGGCGGCAGAGTGAGGCCGAGAGGAGGGAGGGAGAGATAAAGGAGGGAGGGGTGGAGAATGGCTGCAGCGGTCCCCTTCCGCGCACTCGTCCGTATCTGCAGGGGGAGAGAGGCGGCAGAGTGAGGCCGAGAGAGCAGAGGGAGGCGGCAGGGGGAGATAAAGGAGGGAGGGGTGGAGAAGAGCGGAGAGAGGGGGAACGAGAGGTCGAGGGAGCGAAGGAGCGAGGGGTCAGAGAGCGAGGACGGCGAGGGGAGAGGGGACGCGGAGAGAGAGGGAGAGGGGACGAGGAGAGAGAGGGAGAGGGGACGAGGAGAGGGAGAGGGGACGAGGAGAAGGGGAGAGGGGACGCGGAGAGAGAGGGAGAGGGGACGAGGAGAGAGAGGGAGAGGGGACGAGGAGAGAGGGAGTGGGGACGAGGAGAGAGGGAGAGGGGACGAAGAGAGAGAGGGAGAGGGGACGAGGAGAGAGAAGGAGAGGGGACGAGGAGAGGGAGAGGGGAGAGGGGACGAGGAGAGAGAAGGGGAGAGGGGACGAGGAGAGAGAGAGAGAGGGGACGAGGAGAGAGGGGAGAGGGGACGAGGAGAGAGAGGGAGAGGGGACGCGGAGAGAGAGGGAGAGGGGACGAGGAGAGAGGGAGAGGGGACGAGGAGAGAGAAGGGGAGAGGGGACGAGGAGAGAGAAGGGGAGAGGGGACGAGGTGAGAGAAGGGGAGAGGGGACGAGGAGAGAGAGGGAGAGGGGACGAGGAGAGAGAGGGAGAGGGGACGAGGAGAGAGGGAGAGGGGACGA
The DNA here is from genome assembly GCF_030144855.1 of Hypanus sabinus. Taxonomy (NCBI): domain Eukaryota; kingdom Metazoa; phylum Chordata; class Chondrichthyes; order Myliobatiformes; family Dasyatidae; genus Hypanus; species Hypanus sabinus. The sequence goes on from NW_026779843.1 coordinate 65,029, forward strand.
GGAGAGAGAAGGGGACGAGGAGAGAGGGAGAGGGGACGAGGAGAGAGAAGGGGAGAGGGGACGAGGAGAGAGAGGGAGAGGGGACGAGGAGAGAGAAGGGGAGAGGGGACGAGGAGAGAGAGGGAGAGGGGACGAGGAGAGAGAGGGAGAGGGGACGAGGAGAGAGAGGGAGAGGGGACGAGGTGAGACAGAGGGGACGAGGAGAGGGAGAGGGGAGAGGGGACGAGGAGAGGGAGAGGGGACGCGGAGAGAGAGGGAGAGGGGACGAGGGGAGAGGGGACGAGGAGAGAGAGAGGGGACGCGGAGAGAGAGGGAGAGGGGAGAGGGGACGAGGAGAGAGAGGGAGTGGGGACGAGGAGAGAGAGGGAGAGGGGACGAGGAGAGAGAGGGAGAGGGGACGAGGAGAGAGAGGGAGAGGGGACGAGGAGAGAGAGGGAGAAGGGACGAGGTGAGAGAGAGGGGACGAGGAGAGGGAGAGGGGAGAGGGGACGAGGAGAGGGAGAGGGGACGCGGAGAGAGAGGGAGAGGGGACGAGGGGAGAGGGGACGAGGAGAGAGAGAGGGGACGCGGAGAGAGAGGGAGAGGGGAGAGGGGACGAGGAGAGAGAGGGAGTGGGGACGAGGAGAGAGAGGGAGAGGGGATGAGGAGAGAGAGGGAGAGGGGACGAAGAGAGAGAGGGAGAGGGGACGAAGAGAGAGAGGGAGAGGGGACGAGGAGAGAGAGGGAGAGGGGACTCGGAGAGAAAGGGAGAGGGGACGCGGAGAGAGAGGGAGAGGGGACGAGGAGAGAGAGGGAGAGGGGACGAGGAGAGAGAGGGGAAGGGAACGCGGAGAGAGAGGGAGAGGGGACGAGGAGAGAGAGGGAGAGGGGACGAGGAGAGAAGGGGAGAGGGGACGAGGAGAGAGAGGGAGAGGGGACGCGGAGAGAGAGGGAGAGGGGACGAGGAGAGAAGGGGAGAGGGGACGAGGAGAGAGAGGGAGAGGGGACGCGGAGAGAGAGGGAGAGGGGACGAGGAGAGGGAGGGAGAGGGGACGAGGAGAGGGAGAGGGGACGAGGAGAGAGAAGGAGAGGGGACGAGGAGAGGGAGAGGGGAGAGGGGACGAGGAGAGGGAGAGGGGACGAGGAGAGAGAGGGAGAGGGGACGAGGAGAGGGAGAGGGGAGAGGGGACGAGGAGAGAGAGGGAGAGGGGACGAGGAGAGAGAAGGGGAGAGGGGACGAGGAGAGAGAATGGGAGAGGGGACGAGGAGAGGGAGAGGGGATGAGGAGAGGGAGGGAGAGGGGACGAGGGGAGAGGGGACGAGGAGAGAGAGGGAGAGGGGACGAGGAGAGGGGAGAGGGGACGAGGAGAGGGAGAGGGGACGAGGAGAGAGAAGGGGAGGGGACGAGGAGAGGGAGAGGGGAGAGGGGACGAGGAGAGAGAGGGAGAGGGGACGAGGAGAGAGAAGGGGAGAGGGGACGAGGAGAGAGAGGGAGAGGGGACGAGGAGAGAGAAGGGGAGAGGGGACGAGGAGAGGGAGAGGGGACGAGGAGAGAGAGGGAGAGGGGACGAGGAGAGAGAGGGAGAGGGGAAGAGGAGAGAGGGGAGAGGGGACGAGGAGAGAGAGGGAGAGGGGATGCGGAGAGAGAGGGAGAGGGGACGAGGAGAGAGAGGGAGAGGGGACGAGGAGAGAGAGGGAGAGGGGACGAGGAGAGAGAGAGGGAGAGGGGACGAGGAGAGAGAGGGAGTGGGGACGAGGAGAGAGAAGGGGAGAGGGGACGAGGAGAGAGAGGGAGAGGGGACGAGGAGAGAGAAGGGGAGAGGGGACGAGGAGAGGGAGAGGGGACGAGGAGAGAGAGGGAGAGGGGACGAGGAGAGAGAAGGGGAGAGGGGACGCGGAGAGAGAGGGAGAGGGGACGAGGAGAGAGAAGGGGAGAGGGGACAAGGAGAGAGAAGGGGAGAGGGGACGAGGAGAGAGGGAGAGGGGACGAGGAGAGAGAGGGAGTGGGGACGAGGAGAGAGAGGGAGAGGGGATGAGGAGAGAGAGGGACAGGGGACGAGGAGAGAGAGGGAGAGGGGACGAGGAGAGAGAGGGAGAGGGGACGAGGAGAGAGAGGGAGAGGGGACGGGGAGAGAGAGGGAGAGGGGACGAGGAGAGAGAAGGGGACGAGGAGAGACAGGGAGAGGGGACGAGGAGAGAAAGGGAGAGGGGACGAGGAGAGAGAGGGACAGGGGACGAGGAGAGAGAGGGACAGGGGACGAGGAGAGAGAGGGACAGGGGACGAGGAGAGAGAAGGGGACGAGGAGAGAAAGGGAGAGGGGACGAGGAGAGAAAGGGAGAGGGGACGAGGAGAGAGAGGGACAGGGGACGAGGAGAGAGAAGGGGACGAGGAGAGAAAGGGAGAGGGGACAAGGAGAGAGAGGGAGAGGGGACGAGGAGAGAAAGGGAGAGGGGACGAGGAGAATGAGGTAGAGGGGACGAGGAGAGAAAGGGAGAGGGGACGCGGAGAGAGAGGGAGAGGGGACGAGGAGAGAGAGGGAGAGGGGACGAGGAGAGAAAGGGAGAGGGGACGCGGAGAGAGAGGGAGAGGGGACGCGGAGAGAGAGGGAGAGGGGACGAGGAGAGAGAGGGAGAGGGGACGAGGAGAGAAAGGGAGAGGGGACGAGGAGAGAGAGGGAGAGGGGACGAGGAGAGAGGGAGAGGGGAAGAGGAGAGAAAGGGAGAGGGGACGCGGAGAGAGAGGGAGAGGGGACGAGGAGAGAGAAGGGGAGAGGGGACGAGGAGAGAGGGGAGAGGGGACGAGGAGAGAGAAGGGGAGAGGGGACGAGGAGAGAGGGAGAGGGGACGAGGAGAGGGAAGGGGAGAGGGGACGAGGAGAGAGAGGGAGAGGGGACGAGGTGAGAGAAGGGGAGAGGGGACGAGGAGAGAGAGGGAGAGGGTTGACGAGGTGAGAGAAGGGGAGAGGGGACGAGGAGAGAGAAGGGGAGAGGGGACGAGGAGAGAGAGGGAGAGGGGACGAGGAG
>NW_026779844.1:0-68000 GCF_030144855.1 Hypanus sabinus
CATGGAAGTTGATGATTGTTTAATGCAAGAATCCCGCCATCGGCGTCCGAAATTGATTCATTTCATTCATATCAGACGCGGATGAAGCCGATAAAAATGTTTCAAATAGTACTGACTCTGAGGGTACCTAGTTTTGTATGCCCGCTGCCTCTTCATATTTTTTGGCCATCAGAAAGGAATCCGAATTTAACTCATTTGACTTTATTTTAATGTGTAAACTCAGCCAGCTCTTGTCCCTCTCTTCACCCTTCTACCGCTGAATGCAACAATAAATTGGGAATATTACATGATCCCCGAAAACTGCGACAAGGGGTTTTACTCAGTATTTTCTTAATTTACTATTTCCCCTCTCTCTTCAGCGAACTTGGTGGCGATTGTGATCCTGTCCCGGGACAAGTGCGGTCTCTCCAAATGTGTAACTCTATACCTGGTGGGAATGGCAGCGGCCGATCTCCTGGTCGTTATCTCGCATCCGCTCCTGACGTGGACTGCTTGGCTTTATTTTCCCCGATCATTCCTGTTCATCACTCCTGTGTGCAGTATCGCTAGATGGCTAATTTCTGCGAGCACTACTGCCTCTGCCTGGCTGACTGTCGCTTTCACCGTCGATCGATTTCTGGCTATTTGCTGTGAGAAGCTGAAGACAAAGTATTGCACCGAGAGAACGGCGGCTGTGGTTATCGGGACAGTGAGTGTGCTGGCCTGTTTGGAGTGTGTTCCCTGGGGCTTTGTATACGAGCCTGTGATAATAATTGATGGTATCCCCTGGTATTGTGTTCTTACACCGAGCTACAGAAACTCTCCCTCATGGGTGGTATTTGAGATGTTTCACCGCATTTTTACCCCTTGTGTCCCATTCTTTCTGATTTTGTTTTTCAATATTCTGACTGTTAGGCGGATTCTAGTGGCCAGTCGTGCCCGCAGGAGGATCCGGGGACAAACGAGTGGACAGAATGACAAGGACCCGGAGATAGAGAACCGACGCAAATCCATCGTTTTGCTCTTCAGCATAACGGGTAGTTTCATACTGTTGTGGGGCACACGTTTGGTATTTTTCATCTATCAACGGATTTCAAAGAGTTTTGTTTATTATTCTGTCATGAATCCCGTTTACATTATAGATGAGACATCCGGAATGCTGAAGATCCTCAGTTCCTGCACTAACACGTGTATTTACGCCCTGACTCAGAGCAAATTCCGAGAGGATCTCAAGAATGTGCTGAAATACCCAATGAGTCGGATTTTGAAACTCATTAAAACATAGAAATAAATGATGTGCTGTAGTACAATTCAGCTGCCTTCACGCTCCTATTCTGTGCTCCCGCTTGTAATAAACAGAAGCATTGAGATGAACGGAGTTTCAAACAAAGCAGGAGAAAATCTGTCGATGCTGGAAAGACAGAACAACACATACAAAATCATGAAGGTTGTCGGCCCGAATAGTTGAATGTTTACTCTTTTCCAAAGTTGCCATCCATCTGCTGAATTTCTCCAGCATTTTGTTTGTGTTGCCTTACAGTTATACAGCAGATATGTACAGTCGATCGCAACGGCACCCCTGGACTCAGCATCCCAGTAAAAATCCCCTTTGCATCTCACCCTCGTCCCGCTTAAGTTGTGCCTTGAGGCGAACCTGTCAACCCTTTTTCCCGATTCTGACAAAACAGCTTGATATGGAGTATACTTTCGTCGGCATTATCCACTCCTGCTCCCATCATTACCCGTCCTTTACTTCACGGTGAAGTACTCCTCTGTCCTCCTCTTTACTCCTCTGTCACTACCTGTAGCTTTTCCTTCTGTTTTCCGATTTGAACTAACATCCAGTAACAGAATGCTAGCTTTCAAAGGGAAGGTGGAGGAGCGGCGTTGGGTGGACGAGGCGATGCTTTGAACCCAAGAACAGAAGACACAGCGATGCGAAATGGGAACTGATATGAACTAATCCGACACAAAGTGCTGGCGAAAGTCTTCAGCTCAGGCAGCAGAATTGGAGAGAGAGTAAAATAAATCCAATTTTGATGAAAGGTCTCTGCCCTAAACGTCCACAGTTTACACTTGTCCACAGATGCTGCCTGGCCTGCAGAGATTCTCCAGCACTTTGGAATTCTAGAGTCTGCAGATTGTGTCTTGCTTCTGACTGGTCTAATCGTAGTCAGTGTCAACTAGACATTCAACTATGCCAAAACAGAGCTGACCTTGGACAAAGATCAAGCAAGGAATCGTTGAAAAGGACGGAGTGATAGAAACAGAAACTTGATAATTAATGGAACAAAGTTTCAGCTAATTTGGAACTGACGCAACTGGGAAATTGGAGGCTCCCTCTAAACAAACACGATCGGGGATAATTTATTTATACAATTAGTAAGATGTTGGGATGAGCGGCAGTTTGTATTCAGATATTACATTCTCCAGAGAAAGCTGAATTGAGGTATCATTCTGAGTCCTTCAGTGGTCGGTCCATGATCCATGGCTGGTCCATGTTTATTAATTTTAATCGTGAGCGGGTAATAGCGAAGTACAAACTCTAACTTAAGCCTTGTTAAGACGGGTAATAAGTAGTGAGGATAATCCTGGGAATTGTAAAACAGTGACTACTGCCATCAATGGAGGCTAAAAGTTTGAAGGGGATTCTTCACGATAGGTTTGACAAATAATTGGAGAAGCATAATCACAGGCAGTCAACTGGCTTTGTGAGGGGAAGGTCATACCTTACGCACCTGAATGACTTTTTGAGAGAGTGACAAAACAAATTAGGGGGATGGATGATCTATGTATGGAATTCAGTGAGGCGTTTGACAAGAGCCCCCACAATAGCTCGATCCAGAACGTCGGGAGGCATGGTGAGTAATGGGCTGGCAGTTGATGGGGTGTTTCAAAAAGATCCGTTCTGTAACCCTGCTTTCTCTGATATTTGTAAATGACTTGAGAGAAGAAGTGGACTCGCAGTTTGGGGCTCCATGTAGCACAGCGGTTGGAATCAGACGATTCCAGCTTGGAGCAATGGTAATCGGAGTTCATTCCGGTGTTTTTTTTTCTGGAAGGAATTTGTACATCCTGTCCCTGATGTTCATGGGTATTCTCACAATGTAAACGAAAAATAAGGAAAACAACTTAGCGATTAGGCCGGGGTGAAATTGAGTTTACCGGGCGCCGTGGCTCATTATTCTTCGCTTCATCTCTAAATGAATCAATGTCATCTATGCACTGTTGTGGAAAGCGTAGCATTTCATCAGAATAAAAAGTTCATACACAATAAAGTTTTAAACTGAATTACAGAGTACATATGATAGATTTGATCGCAGTGTGGAGGAACAGGAGATTCGTGCTATGCAAGCCTATAGATCCCCCAACATTTCCAAATAAGTTAATTTAGTGTTTCCGAAGGCTCATGGCTTAAGAACTAGCAACTCCGGATTAGAGATCTGACGGGGGAAGAGATGCTACAGAAGTACCGGTAAATGTGTGGCTAACGATTTGTGCGGGAGGTCAACGTATACACACATTATTGGTCTCTCTTCCAGCATTTGCTGCGACTGGTGTAAGGAGCACGGGTTTTACACAGGTACTGAAATAGATTTAATATTCTAATTGGGGAGTTTGATGCAGCTGCCCTGGCGTTAACATGTGGTATGCGCATGCCTGCTGTTGGGGGGGGGGCGATGGAGTAGTAACTAGAAACACAGGTAAGCAAGTAGCATTGAATAAAAGGCAGAGACGAGGTCAAGGAATGCCAATCTGAAGGCCAGAATGGACCCAGTTAATTATCCCGGTGGCTCCGAGGCCGAGGTCCGTTTATGTCACAAAAGGTGTGTAACACTTAAGGCAGACGTTCTTCGAACCTGGTTTAATACGTAACGTAGTGAGCCAGCTATTACAGAGCAGAGCAGAGCAGAGAATTTCAAAGCAGAGCAGTTCAGAGCGGAAAATGCCTCTCCCGACAATAATTGATCTAACGCCCCCTAAAATCCGTTTGCAGATCGGCCTACATACCCAGATCTGGTTGTGACCCAAATTCGTGTGCACCCTCATATTGAAAATGCCCTCTAAAATGCGGACATCACTAAAATCCACGTGCACCCGCAAATCTGCGCATGTTCCCATATGCACATTAAATTACCCGGACGAAGATTCACTCCAAACACAAAATGGCGACCTGGACATTAAATTACCCTAACGCATCCCAAGGTCCGACTCAGCCAGATCCGTCTGAGCCATCATTTACACCCACAAAAACTTTTCAACTCCCATATTCGTCGACACACACTGAAATCTGCTCAATCCCCAAATAGATCCGCAGCCCCGTATTGGAGCACGCACCCCTAAATCAGCGCACGTGTGCAAATACGTGTGCAAACCCAATTTCGAGAACTCATCTGAATCCGTGCACATCCCCGGATTCATGCCCTCCCCAGGAACGTTTGCACTCCCGTTTTCGCCGACATAATCTAAATATGCGTAATCCCCATTCAGTGCGCACCACAAACCTGCTGAAAATCCCACATGCACATCAGATTTTCCCAGAGAAAGAATCACTTCAAACAGTTGAGAAAATGGCTTCCTCGTCATTAATAATCTGCATGTGTTCAAACCTTGATCCGCCAAACACAGCCAAATCTATTCGTAATCCACATATATGTGCACGCCCATCTTTGAAAACACATCCTTGTGTTTTCTGCAAGTCTGCAAGTCAGTGAGCTCTCCAAACGCGCTGACACACCACATCGCATTTTTTCCAGAGCAAGAATCATTTCAAAGCGTTCAGCAAATGGCTGTTTCGACATTAAAATTCCCAGGTACCCCCGAATACGATTTGAACTGTAGATCGGTCGAGAGTCGCAACAATAAGTACATGTGAAACCCCATAATCGACAAGGCACGGCTAAATATGCGCACATTGTAACATACGTGTGGACCCTAAATTCGAGAGCAGAACCGTATATCAGCCATATCCCCGGATTCATGTGCATTCCCAAAACTGTGTGAAACCCATATCCGTGAAGACAGCTCTGTCTGCACAGTCCCCAAAACAGTGTGAACCACAAACCCACTGGCATCTCTACATGCATATTAGATTAGGCCAGAACAACGATCATTTCAACCACTTCACAAAATGGCAGCCTAGTGATTAAAAATCCACATCACAACTAGAATATATTCGTCTGCAAATCCTAATCCGCCAGCACACCCAAAACGCATCCCCAAGTCTGTGCAACTCACATAATCAGTCCGTGCCCAAAGACGCTGACATTCCACATACAAAATAGATTATTCCAGAGCAGGAATGATTTCAAACAGTTCAGAAAATGTCCGTTTGGGCATTTAAAATTCCCACGCACACCACAATGCACCCTGATATTGGTCAACACTCTTCTAATTCTGCGCACATCACCAAATCCGTGCCGAACACTCAGCTAAACACTTAGGTAAACACTTTTAAATCTGCGCGGGCATCCAGGTACAATCCATAATCCTGTTTGCAGACCCGTGATAAAACCTGTGATTTGATAAAACAGCCGTGTGCATCTCCAAATCCATGGGCACACCAACGCAGTGCGCTCCCCCATATTTGATAAAACAGCCCTATATCCGTTTGCATCTCCAAATCCACGGGCACCAACGCAGTGCGCACCCCATTATTTGATAAAACAGCCGTGAGCATCTCCAAATCCATGGGCACACCAACGCAGTGCGCTCCCCCATATTTGATAAAACAGCCCTATATCGGTGTGCATCTCCAAATCCATAGGCACACCAACGCAGTGTACACCCCCATATTTGATAAAACAGACCTATATCAGTGCGCATCTCCAAATCCATGGGCACACCAACGCAGTGCGCTCCCCCATATTTGATAAAACAGCCCTATATCCGTTTGCATCTCCAAATCCACGGGCACCAACGCAGTGCGCACCCCCATATTTGATAAAACAGCCGTGAGCATCTCCAAATCCATGGGCACACCAACGCAGTGCGCTCCCCCATATTTGATAAAACAGCCCTATATCCGTGTGCATCTCCAAATCCATGGGCACCCCAACGCAGTGTACACCCCCATATTTGATAAAACAGCCCTATATCCGTGTGCATCTCCAAATCTCCAAATGGAGTAGGTGGATTTTAAGAGATTGGGGTAATGTCCAGAACAATCAGAAAGAACTACCCTTCCACTTCCTTCAAGCAAATTGTGGCATGAATACGATTAGTAACAATAATTACTGCTTTTAACCTGCAGTGTTTTGGAAATATTAAAGGTACTATAAATGAAATGATTTTGAAATTCGCCACAACCCCCAATCGAACGAGACCAACCAATTTATGTGCACCCATGTACGACGATACGCACATAAGCCTGTTCTCATCCCCAATCCTCATGCACCCGGATATCCATATCGATGCGGACCCATATTGGCTGACACATCCCTAACCCTGTGCAACCTCCCAATCAGAAAGCACCACCAAATACGTTTGTCTCCCAAATCCCTAATCCATGCACCCGTACAATCACTGCACACGTATTCAGAGAAGCTCTCCTAAATCTCTGTACGCCACTAAATCTGGATGCAACGCCAAATTCGCTGAAACACCCGCATGCACATTAGATTATTCTGGAGATAGAATAATCTCCAACGGTTCATAAAGTAGCTGGCTCATAATTCAATAATAGTTAGAACAAAGATCAAGGTTTAAATTGCATTTAGTAGCCGGGTTTCTATAAATGAGATTCGTCACACTCACAGAACAAATCAGTGTGCGCCAGCAAACGCGTTGGCAATCCCACATGCACATAAGAATATCCTCGAGACGGAATAATTTCAATCAGTTCACAAAACCGTCTTTAACCAATCAATAAAAATACAGTACAAACTTGCAAGTGCATTTATTAGATATCCTTCAATATCCACCGACAAGCCAGATCGCCATGCACAACCAAATTCGTGTTGAAATGCCGCAACAGTCGAATTTGTGTTCATCCATTAATACACGTGAATCTCCATATCCACGTGCCTCATAAATCTGTGCACATTGCAACTGCGCACCCACAAATCAAAGTGCACCCCAAACGCGCAGACACCCTCCTCAGGCGTAGCAGAGTATCCAGGAGGAAGAATTTTTTCAAACTGTTCATATAATAGCTGCCTCCACCAACCCATTTTAGATGACAAAAACTAAAATTGCACGAACTCCAGTTCATTACGTGCACCAAACCCGCGTACTCCGCCAAGGTAGATCAGATTTTTCTGGAGCAACACTTGATAAAACGGCAGCCTGAAAATTAATCATCCACATGCTACCTTGAGTTGGTCTGTTTGCATGGACACCCGCTAGTTCATGCGACTTTTGCAATTCCCTCCTTATATCAGACACAGACACAGATAACTGTTCTGCGGAAAATCTTCCGCGACAGTCCCAAAGTAAAGGTCAGCTGGTAACCTTGCTTCGCGCCCAAACACCCAATATGTTGACACTATTTGTCCGTCTTAATGATCTCCAACTTGTAGGCATGTAAGCTTGCGAAATGGCGCAACCAGAGCATCCCAAATGTTCCATCGCTCGATCCTGCACTTGCCTCGCCACTGATTTCACCATGATGGTGAACTGGCACATTTAGCTCCAGGGGCAGGAACACTCTCCCACTCTCTGTCCATTATCACCCTTCTTGCACATATCCGAACAAAGCCTCCGCATCAATGCTCCGGCTCCGCGGCAGATACCACAGGCAAATTATGGGTAGACAATGCCACCAGTTGCATCCAATTTCTCCGAGGTCAGGAATATGTCAATGGATCGTTGTCCGACTCCACCACGTACGTGGTACTTAACTTACCAACTGGAGCACAAATCAATGTCAGAAACTCCAGTTAGTTCGTGGGGCAATACCGCTCGGATAGACAGACTCCGGCTGGCAAAAGCAATTTCTCGCAACCCTGTGCCTTGATCCTGATCTAGAATGCCACGTAAGCCCTCTCTTCTGGCGTCTGCATGCAATATATACGGCAATTGGGAGTCTGAGGAACAACCAACACAAGCCGTTCCGTCAGCCGCTCCTACAGCAACTGAAACGCCTCTTCAGGTCTTGCATCCCATCTTCTTTCAAATGGTTCCAAAGGAGTAAGATAACCTCTACTTTCTTCTTTCGTCCTCCTCCTTTTCTTTCCCAAGTGAGGGTTACCACACAAAAGCTTATTCAAATGGAGACTCGTTTTTGAATAGTCCTTCAGGAACCTCCGACTGTACCCTCAGAATCCAGGGAAGGAGTGGAGGGCGCTCACATTCTGATGCCTCGGCCATGTGGCTACCGCCTCTATCTTTGAGGGATCGTGGCGACTTCATCCCGTGAGACTGTGTAACTAACACGGTTGACAGACGTGTTGCAGTATTGAAAATTAACCAGGGGAAGTTATAATCCTCCAGCTTTCAAGGGCCAAACACATTCATCAGGCTCGCTTCATGTTCCTCCAAGGTGGAACCGAACACAATGTCCAGGTACACCAATATCACACGCAAGTATATATCCCCTACCGATTACCCATGACACGCTGGAGAGTAGCCGTGTGTCCGGAAATGACCTGTGGCACTATTTCGAACTTTAAGACATATGAATGAAGGGTTTCGGTCCGAAAAGTCGTCACTACCTCCTCCCGCAGATGTTGTCTGGCCTGATGAATTCTGCATACATTTTGTGGTTTTAGAAATATGAACGCCGTTTCTCCTGCTCGCCTCACTCATGGGGACCTGGTAATCCCCACTCTTCAGATCCAGCGCACTGAACCACTTCACTCCACTCAGGGGCTCGATCCTCAGAGACGTGAAATTGCCGGGGACTGTGGCTACGATAGTAGACACACATTTAACCCTTCCTGTTCGTCTTCCGCTCCACCACTCTGTCTTTACTGTAACTATTTTAACAGTGTTGGAACTGGAAACACTGATGCTGTAAATATGATGACGTTGGAAAATGTTTCATTTTAAAGGTTTTTGTACGTTTATTATTCAGAATATTTATGGATTAGATTCGTTAACACAATTAATTTCAGAATATTTCATTATATTATAAAGATTTGTAAAACTTATCACCATAATTCCAGAATTATATTAACATGATATTATACAAAACCCAGCAGCACGACCCCAAATGCTATGATCGCGGTAGCAGTTCAGTTTCTGCGCAGCCGAGCACCCGTGCAGCCAGAGGGAACAGTGCTGACACCAGCGAACACAGAGAGGACTTTAGTGATGTAGGGAAAAATGGGAACTGTCAAAGAATAGGAAATGGAGTATTAGTTAATCAACTGCGGAGGGAGAAATAGAAGAGGAATAACGGAGTTTACTTTTTGGGAAGCGGGAGGAATGATTTCTGGATAAAAATGGTAAACTATTTGAATCCTCACATTAGGCGAGTCTCTTTCACCCTTCCCAAAACGGAAGCCGGCCTCAATGAAGTTAGCGTGAACCCTGATTTATATAGCGAATGTCCATTAGGGATGGAAAATTACCTTGTTACATGACTACACCATCTCAAGACTATTCATCAGACCAGGCAGAGCCTCATTACATCATGGTCATGTGACTGTCACAAGATACCTGTGTTGTCTTTATGGCAGTTATTTAGTTTATAATATTTTCGCTTAGTAATTCATTTGTTAGTATTTTCTAGTTAGAATTAGAAGTGTTTAAAGTATATTCATTGCCTGTAAAATATATCGGCATGCGATGACGTCACATCCGGTTTCGCCGCGTCTTGTGGGAAAATACCGGTTTGAGATCGACGCGAGTGTGGGGGCTCACCACGAGGCACACCTGAGCAGAAGTTGTTTTACAAGCATTAGAAATCACAGTGAGAGCAATGCTAAAAGTTAATAGATAATCGATATATTGAACTAAGATGTTAACGCCAATCCTGTTAAAACTAACGACGGTCGATAATGTTTATGTTTTCGTTAGTTAAAGAGTTGCGGATAGTTTGCATTGAAGTGTATTTAAAGTAGCCAGTGGCGTAGGTAAACTCTGCCTGTATATTGCACCTTAATGTCATGTAGTTATAGTCACTTTTACAAGTATTTACAATGGAAATGTGATATTAAGAAAGGAACAAATACTGTATCAATCTTGTATTGTTTTATCAACAGTTTTCACCATATGTTAATGTGAAGAATGGACAGTAAATGGTTAATCTTACTGCGACCTGGTTTTCATTGATTGTGGTTGATCTCCGCGTTTAATTCGGCGTTTCCATTACACCCGAACGAGAACGCTACAATACCCACGGGTACGTAACACCTCCCTTCCAAAAAAATGGTCATGAACAAAATTTCAACAATGAACTATACAAAAGAAAAATACAAATGTATAAAATTTAAAACATGCAGAGTATATTACAGCGCATAACGCTCTGGACGTCGGCATATTTTAGAGGTAATTCAGTTTGTTAACTTATCATTTTCTGTCAGAGTCATCTGATACTCAGATAATCCCGCAACCAGCCTCCATTTAAGTACAGTCCATGTGTATGTAAACATGTAATTGCAATCTCACTGTACGTTTTATTTTACAGTATTGTGGCGACCCACTTCCGAGGTCTCTCGAACCGGCTCACAAAGTGGCGCGCGCCGGCAATGAGGCATTTCCCAAAAAGGGCGCCAAGCCTGCTTCACCAGCAAGGGGAGAAGCCCACTCGCGGGACGGGACTGTGGATCCGCGCCCCCTACAGCATTCCCGCTCGGGGACGGCGGGAACAGGAAGATTTTAAAGCGAGGCCGCGAAGATTGAATAAATCTCTTTTGCAACTGCAACTCATCGACGGCGTGTCGTTATTTCAGCGCTGTGTGGGGAACACCGCTACAATTGGAGACCCCGACGGCCCAAACGAAAATGTTCACGCATTCCCTTCAAACTTGTAGTAATTTCTAAAAGCACAGCGCAGTACCTTTAAATGTGAAGTTAAAGTATGTTACAGTATTGATATTTAGACCGATAGTCCGTAAAGTTGAGCAGCGCTCCGGATTATCGGAATTTACTTTAGCAGATGCTTTGCATCGATAAATCAAAACTGCCCGCCATGAATCCACAAAACCTATGCACATCATCGTATGCAATGAAGTCCGCACTCCAAACAGCACATATAAAAAATAGATAACTCAGAAGCAGAACTCATGTCCAACAGTTCAGAAAATGGTTATTTCGACATTTGAAAATCGCACGGACCCCCAAATGCGATTGCAACTGTTGCCAAACAGTCCCCGGAATATACAAACATCACAAAATCTAATTACGCCACCCTAATTGACTACAGAAGTAATTGACTGTTCGTATCTCCAAATCCGTGTGCATATTTGCCGCCAACCCCTAAGTCTACGCCTTCATGAAATAAGTGCTCACCCCACCTTTAAATCCGTGCACATTCCCAAATCCAAGCTCACACCATAACAGTGTACACCTCTTATTGCCCGACACTGCCCAGTATCTGCGCGGCCCAATTCAGTGCGCACCCCAAAACCGCTTTCCTCCCTACATGCACTTTAGAATCCGTTCAAAAATTCAGAAAATGGATGCCTCGACATTAAAATCCGCCCACAGATCAAAATTTAAGTGCAACGTCAGATCCGCCGACACGCCCAAATCTATCTCTCCCAAAATTCTTGTTTACGCCCATTTGTACTCATTCTCAAATCCATGTACACCTCAAATAGGTGCACCACCTCAAAAGGAGCTCACCCTAAAATCCATGCGGGTATCATACACGCAGAGAAACCCACTTGTACATTAGATTATCCCAGAGGAAGAATCGTTTAAAGCAGTTCATGTCAAATTTGAAATAAATTTATTATTCTCGTGGTCTAAATGAAACAACTTTGGGATTCGGCAAACCTACAAACCCGCAGATACACCAAATACGTGAGAAATCCATGTGCATCTACAAATGCTAATGCATCCCAATATCTTTGAAGAAGTTCGAAACCGTGGACACCACAAACAGGCAAATTCGATTATCTCAAAGAAATTATTTCAAACTTCCACAAATGACAAAATCTGCATACAACGAGCCCCAGAAATGAAAGTGGGTGTCTCAGGGCGTTTAGGGTGCGCAGTGATTTCTTGATGTGCACCAATTCAAGGATTAACATGGATTTGGGGATGTGCGTTGATTTGTGATGCCTTTTTCTATCATGGGCTTATTTGGAGATGCACATAGACTTGTGTGAGTTGGCGGATGGTGAGCTTGCGTGCCGATTATTAATCTCGAGGCTGCCATGTTCTCAATTGTTTTAATGCTGGTTGCTCCGGGTAAATCTGATTTACGTGGCGGAGATCCCTGGTTTCGGCTTCGCACTGATTCGATTGCACAATTTTATTTTTTGTCATCGAATATGGGTTGCACACGGTCTTGTGTTTCTTAAGGATCTGTGGTTGTGCATGAATTTATGAGCGTTCTCTGATAAATGGTTGCAGACTGATTTGGTATTGTGCACTGATGTAGAGTGTGTTCCGATATAGGGGTGCGCACCTACTTGTGGATAGCAGATTTAGGATAGTTTGTGAATATCTGAGTCTCCATGTTTTTGTGGGTGCATATCGATATGTTGGCTTAAGACAGCCATTTTATGCCTGTGGGATTGTCAGCAGATTTGGGGGTGCAGAAGGATTTTAGTGGTCTGCGTATAGTCTTGAATATGGGGCTGCCCAAGTATTTGGGTTGACACGCAGATTCGAGTTTCTCGCCGATCTGCAAAAAGGATATTGGAGCACATATGGCTTTCTAGCCTCTGGTCGGCCATTTTTCCGAATTGCTTGAAATGTCTGCTGGTCTGGGATAATCCGTTCTGCATCTGGGGTGTCTCCGACTTTGGGATTGCGCAGATTTAGGTCTTCTTCGGCATATATGGGTGGCAACTGATTTGCGATGCGAACAAATTCAGTAAAAATCGTCAATATAGAGGTGCACACTGATTTCGAAATGTTCTGTTCTTTACTGATTTCGGGATTCGCAGAGATCTGTGCTATCTGCGGATTTGGAGCGTGACGTATCTGAAGCTTGTTTTAGCTACAGTTACTTTCGACGATATTCATGCTAGAGTCAGCCATTCCTTGAACTGTTTGAAATAATTCTTGCTTTGACATGCTCTGCTGCGCCTAGAGGGGTGTCAGCGCGTTTGGAGTGCGCTTTGATTTGTGAGTGCACACTTAGAATATGCGTAGACTTATGGAACACATGTACCTGGGGGTGGACGGAGGTTAATGCATGAACACAGATCCGAGAGATGCTGCGGATTTGTGGTCGAACACGAATTTGGTTGTTCATAGGCATCTGGCTTGTCGCTGGATGTTTAACGATACTTTATTAAGAAATGCACTTACAAATTAATACTTTATTCTTACTGATCGGTTAAGGACGATTTTGTGAACTTGGTTCTAGCTATTATTAACATATGAGCCAGCTACTTTGTGAAACTGATGGAAATGCTGCTTCCTCAAGAATAATGTAATGTGCATGCGAGTGTTTCAGTGGATTTGGTGGTGCATACAGATTTGGTGGCGTACATAGCTTTCGCAGACTTTCGGCGAGTATATGTGTACAGTGATTATATGGGTATGTGGGTGAATTTGCGATGACATACGTACTTGGTTGTGCTTTCTGATTGGGAGTTTGCACTGGTTTAGTGATGTATCAGCCAATACAGTTGCACAGAGTTCAGATGGCCATATAGATTTGGGGTGCACACGGATATGGGGGTAACTGAGGATTGGGGATGAGGACAGGTCGGCGGATCTGGGTGCACATGAATTTTTGCTGTAGGTTGATTTGGTGTTGTGGCGAATCTCAAAGTCATTTCATTTCTAGTGCCTTTAATAATAGCTGCACTTTAAACTGTGTACTATGTTCTCGCGATTTCTTTAAGGTGAATGCTGCCACATTAAAGTGACTCTTCCTTTGGGAAAATCAATATGTTCAGCAGGTTCGGTTGTGTACACGATTGAAGGGTGCTCCCGGATTTGGGGGTGTCTTTGGATTTGAGGTCCTGACAAATCTCAAGGTTGTTTCATTAATAGGTACTTTATTAATAAATATGCTTTCAGTTTTCTACTCTGCTAGTACTGTGATTTTTAAGTTGGAGTTTGGTACTTTGGGAACTATTTGAAATTGTTTCTCCTCTCGGATAATCTTATCTGTAAACAGGAGATGCTGACGGGTTCGGAGTGCGCACCCATTCGGGTGTGCATACGGATTTGGGAGTGGGCGTAGATTTTTGGATGTCAAGGGAATTGGATTTATGCGAAAATTCAATTTGTTTCATTTACAGATACTAGGATAAAAATGCACTTTAACGTCAAGCTTTGTTCTTGTTACTTTAATGTGGATTAAACTATCTTGTGAAATGTTTGAAATGTTTCTTGCTCTGGGATGAACATTCGTTGATGTAGGGGCGCACTCGGATTTGGGGGTGCTCAGAGATCTTGACATGTGCGCGCCGAGTTTGGGTAGACACGGATCTGGGTGTGTCGGTGGATTGGGGTGTGCGACAAATCACAAGTTTGTTTCATTTATAGATACATTAAAAATCGAACTTGGAACTTTGTTAAGGAGCTAAGGATAGGTATGTCAAATACATTTGCACATATTTCATGGTTTGTTTGAATATTTTGGTGCACTTGGATCGGGGATGCGCACAGATTTGTGCGCCACGGCGGGTTTAAGGATGCACACGGATTTCGGAGTGTCGGTCTACCCTATCTATCTCTTAGGTCCCTCTGCTGTCCCGCATTCCACAATTCCCTACTATTTATTATATATGTCTACCCAGCTAGATCCGACCAAAGTGCAACAGCTCACACTAGATCCCATCTGGATGGAATGTCACATTGTATTCCAACTGTAAAATGTTCATCCCGTTTTTCCAGCAGCTTCACTGATGCGCAAATTTTTCATAAACTTCTCCGCTGTCCACTCACGCTCTAAATCCAGATGTCATCTGCAAATCCAGTTTACCATTTTACAATTGACTTATATATCCTGTTCCTTAGAACGTGTTTCAATAAGTTTTGGGGTGCACACAGATTCGGGGGTGTCGCTGGATTTGAGGTGCATACTAATTTGATTTGCGGGCAGTGGGCAGATATTGGGGATGTATGTTTTTCAGATAATGTAGTTTTCAAGTCGGTGTATCCACGGGTTTCAAATTATACGTAGACATGAGCGTGCACACGGATTTGGTGGTGCGCACGGATCTCGGTGTTCTACCGATTTGGCGTGTCTGCGGATTCGAAGGTGTGGCGAATCTCAAAGTTATTGCATTTATAGATACAGTAACAAAAGTGTCATTTGATCGTCGACATCTGTCCTTGAATTTCATGTTTCCTCTTCTTTAGGCAGCCATTATGTCACAATTAGAAATGATTCTTCGTCGGAGATAATCGAATATGCATTTGGGTTTCTCAGTGGGTTTACACACACACACACACACACACACACACACACACACACACACACACACACACACACACGGTTTGGGGTGCACTCGTATTTGAGGATGGGTATATATTTTGAGTTGCACACGGATTTGGGAATTTGTACAGATATAGGTGTACGTTGTCGAAGATGGAGATGCACATGGATTTCGGGTTAATCACAGGGTTGCTTGTGTCAGAGGGTATAAACTTGATCACGAATTTTTGGCTATGTACCGATTTTAAAGTCCAGTCAGCTGCGTTCTGAACTGTTTGAAACGGTTCCTGCTCTGGGAATATCTGGTGAGAACGTAAGAGGTGTCAGCACGTTTGGGGTGCATACTGAATTGGACATTGCACAGATTCCATGGTATCTTCTCGAATATGTAGATACAAATATGTCTGGCGATTGAGCAGATTTAGGGATGTGTTCTCCAGTATCGGACGCACACGGATTTGGGATTAACACTGTAAAATGTTTTTGAATCTGACAGAACCAAACGTGCATATGCGGTTGTTAGCAGGTTGAGTGCACATGGAATTTGGGGTTCCGCACGCATTCTGGGTTACGTGTGGATTTTTAATGTCGAGGACCATCTTCTTACCCTGTTCTGTTGCGGCTGGACTTCGGCCGTAAACTGCTGGAGAAAGTGAGAAAAGGACAAATGCTTTTTTCTCGCGGTAGGGATCAGTCTGTAGTGCCAAGTGCTCCTGTCATGTTTTGTCACCCTGCAACCTTATCCTTCAGTCTCTTTGAATTACGGAGGTGAACATGTGTATAAATGTCTCTCTCCAGCTTACTTCATCATGATCATCATGATGAAGTACTTGTACTTTTTTAATGTTTCCTAATTATAGATGCGATTTTTTTATGGTTTATCGCCAAGCAGCAGTGAACCATCTGATTGGCCTTGCAGAGCTCTCTTTGGGAACTGATGAACTTGATCAGCTCAGCATTTCTGATCGTGTGTTCACGCTTAATCAAAAAAGGCGGTCATATTCTGAACAGTTTGAAATGTTAACCTCATGATTATGTGGATTTGTCAGCGGGTTTGGGTGCACACTGAATTAGGAATTGCGCAGATTTAGGGCAGCATCGGCGAATATGGAGGTGCACACTGCTTTGGTGTGCTCATGGATTTGCAGATGCGCACATATAGGGGTGCCTTGTAAAATATGGGGGTGCGCACTGATTTGGGAAATCCGCAGATTCAGGGGTTTGGAGGCAAACACGTGTCTGCAAACTGTATTATGGAGTGCACATGGATTTGGGGAGTCATACAGATTTAAAAGTGTTTACCTGAGCGTTGGGCACGGATTTGGTGATGTGCACAGATTGAGAAGAGTGTTGTCCAATTTGACGGTGCACACAAATTGGGGACATGCATTGGAGTTCTGTCTGTCGCCCTGTCTGCAGTTGAAATCGCATTTTGGTGTGCGTGGGAATTTTAAATGTCGAAACAGACATTTTCCGAACTGTTTGATATCATTCCTTCTCTGGAATAATCTATTTTGTATGTGGGATGTCTTTGGGTACGAACTGATTAGGTGAGGTGCACAGACTTGGGGATGCGTTTTGGGTGTGTTGGCGGATCAGGATTTGCAGACGAATAAAGTTTGGTTTTGATGTGGATTTTTAATGACTAGGCTCCCATTTTGTGAACTGGTTGAAATGGACTTTGCTTTGGGTTAATATAATATATGTGGTGTGTCCGCGTGTTGGGAGAGCTCACTGAACTGCTGACATGCGCAGATTTCGGGGTGTATTTTCAAAGATGGGCGTGCACATGTATTTGGAATACGTATAGATTTGGCTGTGTTTGGCGGATCAAGGATTGCGCACGAATCCTTGGGAAGGTCATGAAACCGGAGATGCGCACGGATTTAGGTGAGTTCTTGAAAATGGGATTGCACACGCATTTTCACACGTGCGCTGATTCAGGGTGTGTATTCCAATATGGGGCTGTGGATCTATTTGGGGATTGAGCAGATTTAGAGGTGTGTCGACGAATATGGGAGTGGCAAAGTTATTGTGGGTGTACATGATGGTTCAGATGGATCTAGCTATGTCGGACCTTGGGATGCGTGCAGATAATTTAACGCTCAGGTCGCCATTTTGTGTTTGGAGTGAATCTTCGTCTGGATAATTTAATGTGCATATGGGAATATGCGCAGATCTGGGGGTGCACGTGGATTTCAGTGATGTGCGCATTTTTAAGTGGGAATTTTAAATATGGGAGTGCACACGAATTTGGGTGACAGCCAGATCTGGGTATGTAGGACGATTTGCAAACGAATTTTAGGGGGCGTGAGAACTTTTATTGTCGGGACAACCATTTTCTGCTCTGAACCATATCTCTGTAATAGGTGGCTTACTACTTTACGTATTAATCCAGGTTCGAAGTACGTCTGTCTTAAGTGTTACACACCTTTTGTGACATAAACTGACCCCGGCCTCGGAGCCACCTGGATAATTAACTGTGTTCAGTCTGATCTTCAGTTTGGCGTTCGTTGACCTCGTCTCTGCCTTTCATTCAATACTACTTGCTCACCTGTGGTTCTAGTTCCTACTCCATCGCCCACCCCCCAACAGCAGGCATGCGCATACCACATGTTAATGCCAGGGTCGCTGCATTAAACTCCCCAGTTAGAATATTAAATCTTTTTCAGTACATATATAATATCCGTGCTGCTTACACCAATCATACCAAATGCTGGAAGAAAGTCCAATAATGTGTGTATACGATGACCTCCAGCACAAATCGTTAGCCACACATTCACCTGGACTTCCTTAGCACCTCTTCCCTCATCAGGTCACTAATCCGGAGTTGCTAGCTCTTCAGCCATGAGCCTTCGGAACCACTAAATTAACTTATTTGGAAATGTTGGGGGATCACTAGGCTTGCATAGCACGAGTCTCCTGTTCCTCCACACTGCGGTCAAATCTACCATATGTACTCTGTTATCCAGTTTAAAATTTTATCGTGTATGAACTACTTATTGTGTTGAAATTCTACGTTGTCCACAATATCACATAGTTGTCATTGATTCATTTAGAGATGAAGCGAAGAATAATGAACCATGGAACACAATAACCTCAATTTTACACCAGCCTAATCGCTAAGTTGATTTCGTTGTTTATTTTTTTTTCCGTTTACCTTGTAAGAATACCCACAAATATCACGGAGGGGATGTACAATTTCCTTCCGGAAAAAAAAAACACAGGAATGAACTCCGATTTCCATCGCCCCGAGCTGGAATCGTCTGATTCTAACCGGGATGCTACGTGGAACACAAACTGCAAGTTACCAACCCACATATCCACTTTTTCTCTCAAGTCATTTACAAATATCAGAGAAAGCAGGGTTACAGAACAGATCTTTTGGAAACGCCCCATCTACTGCCAGCCCCATACTCACCATGCCTCCCGACGTTCTAGATCGAGCTATTGTGGGGGATCTTGTCAAACGCCTCACTCAATTCCATACACATCATTTAATTTGTTTTGTCACTCTCTCAGAAAGTCATCCAGGTGCGTAAGTTATGACCTTCCCCTCACAAAGCCAGTTTATTGCCTGTGATTATGCTTCTCCAATTTGTCAAACCCGTCGTGAAGAATCCCCTTCAAACTTTTAGCCTCCATTGATGGCAGTAGTCACTGTTTTACAATTCCCAGGATTATCCTCACTACTTATTACCCGTCTTAACCAAGGTTATATTAAGAGTTTCTACTGCGATATTACCCGCTCACGATTTAAAATAATAAACATCATGGACCAACCACTCAGATTAATTTCTCAATTTAGCTTTCTCTGGAGAATGTAAAATCAGAATGCCAACTGCAGCAATTCCCAACATATTTCTACTTGTATAAATAATTTATCACTGATCGTATCTGTTTAGAGAAACCCTCCAATTTCCCAGTTGGATCAATTCAAAATTAGCAGAACGTTTTTTTTTCCATTAATTATCAAGTTTCCGTTTCTATCACACTGTCCTTTCCAAACATATTTTCCATGTTCTTTTTCCTGCGTTGTTATAGTCGAATATCTCGTTGACACTGACTAAGATTAGAGCAGTCAGAAGCAAGACACAATCTGCAGACTCTAGAATTCCAAAGTGCTGGAGGAGATCTGCAGGCCAGGCAGCATCTGTGGACAAGTGTAAACTGTGGACGTTTAGTGCAGAGAACTTTCATCAGAATTGGATTTATTTTCCTCTCTCTCCAAGTCTGCTGCCCGAGCTGAAGACTTTCATCAGCACTTTGTGCAGGATTAGTTCATATCAGTTCTGTGTCTTTGGTCCTCGGGTTCACAGCATCGGCTCGTCCACCTAACACCGCGCCTCCACATTCCCTTTGAAAGCTAACATTCTGTTCCTGGAAATTAGTTCAAATCGGAAATCAGAAGGGTAAAATACAGGTAAGGGAGAGGAGAAAATCAGCGTGAAGTAAAGGACGGGTAATGATGGGAGCAGGAATGGTTAATACCGACGGAAGTATACTCCATATCAAGCTGTTTTGTCAGAATCGGGAAGAAGGGTTGACTGGTTCGCCTCAAGGCACAACTTAAGCGGGACGAGGGTGAGATGCAAAGGGGATTTTTACTGGGATGCTGAGTCCAGTAGTGCCGTTGCGATCGACTGTATATATTTGTTGTATAACTGTAAGGCAACACAGACAAAATGCTGGAGCAATTCAGCAGATGGATGACAACTTTGGAAAAGAGTAAATATTCAACTATTCGGGCCGACAACTTTCATGATTTTGTATGTGTTGTTCTATATTTCGATCATCGACAGATTTTCTCCTGCTTTGTTTGAAACTCTGTTCATCACATTGTTTCCATTTATTACAAGTGGGAGTACAGAATAGGAGCGTGAAGACAGCTGAATTGTACTACTGCATAGCATTTATTTCTATGTTTTAATGAGTTTCAAAATCCGATTAACTGGGTATTTCACCACATTCTTAAGATCCTTACGGAATTTGCTCTGAGTCAGGACGTAAATACACGTGTTCGTACAGGAACTTAGGATCTGCAGCATTCCCGCTGTCTCATCTGTAATGTAAACGGGATTCGTGACAGAATAATCAACAAAACTCTTTGAAATCCGTCGATAGATGTAAAATACCAAACGTGTTCCCCACAACAATATGAAACTGCCAGTTATGCTGAAGAGCAAAATGTTGGATTTGCGTCGGCTCTCCATCTCCCGGTCCTTGTCATTCTCTCCACTCTTTTGAGCCCGGAGCTTCCTGCGGGTTTGACTGACCACCAGAATCCGCCTGACAGTCAGAATATTGAAAAACAAAATCAGAAAGAATGGGACACAAGGGGTTAAAATGCGGTGAAACATCTCAAATACCACCCATGAGGGAGAGTTTCTGTAGTTCGGTGTAAGAACACAATACCAGGGGATACCATCAATTATTATCATAGGCTCGTATACGAAGCCCCAGGGAACACTCTCCAAACAGGCCAGAACACTCACTGTCCCGATAACCACAGCCGCCGTTCTCTCGGTGCAATATTTTGTTTTCAGCTTCTCACAGCAAATAGCCACAAATCGATCGACGGTGAAAGAGACAGTCAGCCAGACCGAAGCATTAGTGCTCGTATGAATCAGCCATCTAGCGATACTGCACACAGGAGTGATGAACAGGAATGATCGGCGAAGCCAAGCAGTCCACATCAGGAGCGGAAGCGAGATAACGACCAGGAGATCGGCCGCTGCCATTCCCACCAGGTGGAGTGTTACACATTTGGAGAGACCGCACTTATCCCGGGATAGGATCACAATCGCCATCAAGTTCGCTGAAGAGAGAGCGGAAATAGGAAATTGATTAAAAAACTGATTAAAACCCATTGCCACAGTTTTCGGGGATCATGTAATATTCCCATTTTATTGGTGCATTCAACGGTAGAAGGGTGAAGAGAGGGACAAGACCTGGCTGAGTTTACACAATAAAATAAAGTCAAATGAGTTAAATTCGGATTCCATTCTGATGGCCAAAAAATATGAAGAGGCGGCGGACATACAAAACTAGGTACCCTCAGAGTCAGTACTATTTGGAACATTTTTATGGGCGTCATCCGCGTCTGATATGAATGAAATAAATCAGTTCGGACGCCGATGGGGGATTCTTGCATTAAACAATCATCAACTTCTCTGTGACTCCCTGTCAGCGACAGAACAGCCGAAGGACAGACAGAAACAGGAATTCCCGGAACCACTCATCCAGACAAAATAGAATATGTGGGAAAGCAGTGAACGTGTATTTTCTGAGCCGTTTTCAGAGACCCCCCATGACACGACTTTCTCTTACTCTTTCTATACAAGCTGCCTGAGGCTTTGTGTTTCCAGCATTTCCCGTGTTTGTTTCCTATTCCAGCATTTACCACCGCGCCGACTTTACAGCAGAACATTGACTGAGGCAGCAGTCACAGCCTACTCTGATACAGCCTCTCAGATATACTTGACGCCCCCGACTGACTCCATCACAGGGAAGCCGGGAGAATAATCCAACGTCCAGTAGCAGGCACGGTGACACAGTCAGATGTATGTAGCGGTGTCAGATGTGGATACATTATAATACATTTTACAGAATTTATAGTTATATGGATAATATAATACATTTCACAGTGTTGGTATTTATGAATCAACACGTCGGTTTTGTTAATTGATCAGCAACGACGTCATTGTGTTGTCCAGCAACTGCTTCACTTTCTGTTACACCACTCACTTTCACTGAAAACCCTCAATCTTCCTGATGCAACAGGGAGCTCCACAAATTTGCTGAATCGTTACCACTAATCGATTGTTTGATCATGACACGTACCTGACAGAACCGCTCATATACCTATGCAGACAATCAATTAGCATAATCTCCGCGGCAGTATAAACACAGTATTTGCAAATGCAGTGTAGCTGCTTCGAGACCAATAGCACCGAGACCCGAGCATCACATTATTGAACACAAACCGCTGGAAGGAATCTGCCTGTCCCATTGAGGTCTTCCGATGATGGCGGATTCGCTGAATTCTTACAGCGGTTTATTTTTAGATCCAGATATCAGAATCCACAGTCGCTGGCTTTGATTCCATTCCTAGAATGTCGAATACTAGCACTGGATATGAGGTTGTGGAAACCAGTGACAGAAGCAATCACTATATAGACATTAACTTCAATTCCCAACAACGGCAGCCGATGCCGCAGCTTACCGAGCATTCCAAAGGCTGAAATAAAAGGATAGTAAACTTCTCCTATCCGCAAAAGGACTGGATAACCCATGTCCGTGATAAACTGCCAATTGTGTTGCTCCTGAATTCACATCTCCCTCGGAAACTCTGAACTAATGTATTCAAAGCGGCCCGGATTTATAGAAATTTTCAGTCTCCAGAGACACTGTTATGCCGCTGACTGACTACAGTCACTTGAACAATCATGGTGATTCAACACCATTCATTGTCTCTGGTGTAAATATTGGGCCGACAGAAGACAAGCACTTCTAAATTCCTCGGCATTACCCCCGCGGTTCCTCACCTAGTGAGAAGAATGCCGGAGCTCCATTGATAAACACCCGAAGCAGCCACATTTACAGATTTCATTTTTTTCTCCGCTAATTAACCACTTATGAACAGAGTTCAACGACACGTCCGAACCCAAACTTCTCTCCCTGTGGTTTTCCATTTTCAACATCATCCTGGACGCACGCACATACACGCGGAATGACCGTGTTCGGATGACCGCGATGCTGATGTATTAAAGATGACAAAATTTGCAGATGCTGGAAATCCTCAGAGGAAGGCAAACACACAAAGTGCTGGGAAAAAAATCTTGAGATGTTGCTGATGTAATTGGATCTTAAGGGCATCTCAGACCAGCCAGAACTCAAAGGAAGAAATGCTTCGATCTGCAAAGGGAATATTCAATAATAAATATTAAACATAGGTCTCTAAATTGGGAAATGAATCGACGTAGGATTGATGAAAGTGAATGAATGAAAGACAAGCATCATATGCTATATTATAACTGTGTGAAAAAGTCAGAGGGTCAGACCGACAGATTGACAGTGGCACACGCTGCAACGGCCGCTTCACACAACCGTCTGGCATATTCCTCTCCCTTACTGACCGAATTTCCTTCTCTTACAAACAGGGAAAACTTCAATCAACTCCGATTTTCCCGCCTGTGGAGGCACCGGAGCAGTCGATCCTCTCTGACACGCAAGGTGTGTTACAAAGCACAGAGATACCGACAGCTCATTAGTTCCACAGTTTCAGACAGCAGAGAAATTTAGATTCAGTCCCAGACTGAACTCAAGACCCGGACACAGGTTACCAGCACAACGGCTACACTGAAACACAGATGGTTAACATTTCCATTGACCTCGGCCCCACTGTCCTACAGTAGAGATACAGCCCCAGCCTCCATATCCACACCCACGGGGTTAGCAGTGTCAGTGTGAGTTCAGGATTGGGCGAACAGCTGGAAAATTGGGAAATTGTGAATGTGGTATTGGAAGAACTTAAGAAAGTTTTGGATAAGTGCGCGGTGTTCTGGACGATATGCGTGTGTCAGAATTAGTCAGCAGGTTAATATCAGACTGTCAGGCGGGGCCGGTTGCGGTAGGACTCAAGTACAGACCAATGAATGTTCTTTTACCAGGATTTTATTAGTCTATCAACACCAGGAGGCAGGCACGTAGCCGGAATGGCAGGCGGAGGTCTTACCCGGGAAAAGCTGTCCGGCGAGGGCAGACGATTACGGATGCTTCAGGCAAGAATCAGGTTCCAAACAGGCAGAATCCGGAAACACAGAATTCAACAATTTCAGTTGGCAGTAGTCACTATCAACAAGAATTCAAACAAATTCACGATCGCAGGCTGGAACGACTCAGTTCAGGACCGGGACGAAGAGGCAGAGAGTGTGAGTCGAGGCAGGGTTTAAGTGGACCGGGTAATGAACGTGAACAGAAACAGTTGGGTGAGTGCTATTGAGGAGATAAGTGGGTAATTGGCGAGAGTCCAAATAGGGAAGAGGCTGGTTCAAAGTCCACATGGCCAGGAGAAAAAAGGTAGAATTTAAGGGCTGTCGTGGTCAAGAGTTATCAGCAGAGCCCCTTTGACCCAGTGTTCAGGGCAGATCCTTAATAGAAACGTGTCTGCTCAGATCCCGGGAGGTCTCCTATGGAGGGACATGAGTGGTGAACTTGATCTTCTATAGTGACCATTTCTTCATTTTTCTGGATTGTGTTTTCATTTAACTTCAGTGCTATGTACTCCTTATTAGTTTTACACATGCTGTCATGGAGTGCTGAATCCTGGTTTCGTTGTACAAAGTATATCCTGGGGAGATATTTTACTTGACCCCTCTCCATCCCGATGTTCACCCATGACCTACCACCTTGTACTACTTCCTCCGCTATCCACTCTACATTCCTTACTTCGTTTTTGCAACATTTTTTCCACAAAAATGCCAATACTTCAAGAGCATCGGGGACAGAAGTGAGTATACTGTAGACTTTATTACTAAGGAGAAAATGTGCTTTGGAAACTGAAAGTTCTGAAGGTAGATAAGTCTCCCGGACAGATGGTGAACACCCCAGGCTTCAGAAAGAGGTAGCCGAAGAGTTTGCGCAGACATTATAGCCAGAGAGCACTACAGCACAGAATAATGCCATTCGGCCAATCTAGTCTGTGCCAATCCGTCTATCCGCCGAGTTCCAGCAACCTCCACTGGGACCATATTCCCCCATACCCCTCGCACCATGAACCCATCCAAAATTCTTTTACATGTTGAAATCGAACCTGCCACTTGCTCTGGCAGCCCATTCTACAGTCTCATCGCCTCTGAGTGAAGAAGTCCCCCATCAACTTTCTCTTAAAGAATGAGTAATGTCCTTTCAAGTATCACTAGATTTGGGAATGTGTCTGGCGGACTACGCAGTTGCAAATATCACCCCATTCTTTAAGAAACGAATGAGGCAGAAGAAAGGAAATCATAGGACATTTAGACTGACCTCAGTGGTTGGGATGATCTTGGAGTCCATTAACGATGATTTTTCGATGTACTTGGAAGAGCGTGATAAAGTAGGCCAACGTCAGCATAGTTTCCCTCGGAGGAAATTTTGCCTGACAAAGCTGTTGGAATTCTTTGATGAACTAACAGGCAGGATAGAGAAAAGAGAAGCAGTAAATGTTGTTTGTTTGAATTTTCAGATGGTCTTTTACAAGATGCTGCACATGAGGCTCCTTAACAATACCACAGATCAGGGTATTACAGGAAAAATACTGGCATGAATGAGGATTGGTTTTCTAGCGGGAGGCAAAGAGTGAGAACAATGCAAAGCTGTTATAATTGCTGCCCGTAACTAATGGCGTTCTGCTGGGGTCTGTATTGAGACCGATCCTTCTCATGTTAGATTTCGTTGATCCGTTGAGAGAATTGATGGCTTGGTTACCAACTTTGCAGTTGATATGAAGGTATGTGCCGGGTAGGTGGCTTAGAGTAAAACTGGTGTCTGCAAAAGGACTCAGACAGGTTCGGAGAAGAGGCAATAAAGTGCGAGATGGAATACACTGTAGGGACTGTGGTCTACTGTTTGGTACTCAAGTTCTCTCAGCATTACGTTGGACGAACATTATTAGAAAAGCACTGCGATATAATATGGGTTTCATTTTGTTACATTCAAAAATGCTATTTTAGGACTACAAGTACATTTCCACAGTGGTGAAGTGCCCAATCTCCCCTCGCCAACTGTAAAATCCCTTCCAACTCCTACATCATTCCACATTTCGTAAACCCCTCCGACCCCGACAGCACTCGCCATCTCTGCCAAACCCTGTACCATCCACCCTGGTGCATTCAGGTGACAGCTGACAAAATGAAGACACTGCCCATGCCATATGACAGGGTTCATAAAACACCATCACACTTCCTGTTTGTAAACCAACCGATTTGCATGGTTAGCTTGACTAAACCTCTTCCCACATTGCCTACTGAAAAAAAAAAACTATATTCCCTTTTCTCAGTCACTTTGTTCCGGCCATATCTGTTCCCAGGATGAGGTTTTCCTTTTCCGGGACACCAGAGATGTCCCTTCATAGAGAGGGTTTTCCTTCCTCCATCATTGATGCTGATCTCAGTCCAATCGGTTCTGTTTCCTGAAAATCCGCCTTCACTCCATCTTACCGTCCCCTTAACATTGGCAGAATCCCTCTTGTCCTTACCTGCAAACCCACTAGACATCGGTGGCAGACTTTCCAGGTTAGAGTAATGAGCAGAGCTGGAATAATTAGGCCGGCTCCTTTGGCAATGGGAATTGCGGGGATGGCCAGGAAATGTGAGTAGACTTGTCCATGTATAGGCAGCCTGGATCAAACCAGTTTCCTGTGCTTTGTAGGGGTCATGTCAGTCTTCCAGCCTCCCGGACGGCCATATCTGTACCCGGTGTGTGGAGCTGCAGCTCCTAAGGGACCACGTTAGGGAACGGGAGTTGCAGCTCGATGACTTTCGTCTCGTGAGGGAGAGAGGAGGTGATAGAAAGGAGTTAAAGGCATTTGGACACAACAGGGCCACGGGAGATAGACAAGTGGGAAACAGGAGAGGGAAGGGGGAGGAAAAGACAGGCTACTGAGCGGACGGATGTTACTGCGGAGTTTTCACCTCAGGTAGCTGAAGGATGGATGTCCGCGGTGGAGGGAGGGCCATGCGGGAATGAATGAAAGAGCGCTGAACTCTGGGATCATGGGACGGATTTGGTCGGGACTTTGGAGTGATTTAGATACAAGTGCATGAAATTATAAACCCAGCGTTCTCGATTAAGCTGTGCCGTTGGACATGTAAACGTCTGTCTTCAATTAATCCCCCAAACTCCGTTTACAGTTTGTGACTCTTATATGTATTTTTCTCCCTTCTTCACCGATTCCACATCGCTCCTCTTACCACTTCATTTCTTGAAAAAGAGATCAGTTCTCTTTATATCGGTGTGGGAATGTCGTGGGGGAAAATTCCGGTTAACAAAAATTATGTATATACAGCCCGGAAGGTAGTCCATAGAAGACAATAAGGAGATAGTGGAGTCTTGTGACGGGGACGTCATGTCTCACAAATATGTCTGATTTTAAAGGAATAATTTCGACGATTTAACGAAGCATGAAGGTAGAGGAAGTGTGGATAGACTTTAGAAATGTTTCTAAGAAGTCTCCCATGGCAGATACAGGGAAGCCGAGATGAATTTACATACTAGTCACACTATTAGCTCGGTGAATGAATGCAAATCATAGTGTGCGTGTGTCTCTCTCTTCCCGGACGCTGCCAATAAGCGGCGAGATGTATATTTGCTGCTGGATCCTTTATTGTTTGCAAAACAGTATGTAAAACAAAATGTGACAATGCCCTTTGTGCAATAAAATTCTGGGAGAACATACAGACTTTTGTATGGTCGCTTTTATTTGTAATCTTGCATTGCTAGGTCATACCTCTCTGAATGCAGTGTTATTAGTGGACAGTACAAGAGGTATTGTTCACCTAGCTTTGAGTAGAAGTGTTCCGACTCGTTCTCACAGCCGGACGGAGCACTGGTCAGAGCGGACATAACGCAACGGGTGCAAATGTAATTGCCACGCCATGGGCAGTATACTGCAGGAACTGAGCGATGGCAGATCAAAATTCACCAGATTGTTTCTGGACTATGAGGAAGGGAATAAACTATAAGAATAAATTTGATTGATTGATATAGGAAATAAATTGAAGTGTCCTTGTAGAAGTTTATGCAATTATGAGGAGGTGTATATTGTACAGATAGCCAACAACTTTGTCTTTTCCTACGTCGGTAGTAGCTAAAACTACAGGCGCGTGCATACACAGGTCTGAAGACATTCTTTTTTCCGCCCAGTGCTGCGTGACTATGTCTAGAGCAGACGTTCTGGATGCAGGGGACAATAAAATAATGGGAAAGTGCCTGGATAGCCCTTAGTTAACAAAGGTAGCGAGGGATACGGGCTGTATTATGGGTCTTGCGATTGGCATAGTTCGCTATAGTCGACGTGGGGCAGAATCTATGCAATATTGATTCCCGCTGCAAACTACAAGAAGGTGGCTGTCACAGCGCTGACCGCAGCGAATCTCCACTGCCAGTGTAAAGCTAGTTGTGATTGCTCCACCTTTACCTGAGTTACACTGCAGCCGATTGAGCCCTGATTGTCAAAGCAGCTGTGAACCGGAACGATTGAATGAAATCAACTGAGCGAACAGATGCCGGGATTGCTGATGACGTCACGCTGTCAAGGGCGCTCCTGCACGGAAACGTAGTGAGTGTTATTTTATTCCGTCAATTTAATAGCGAGACCCATTGTACTTAAACACATAAATCCCAGGTGCATATCTTGACCCAATGGCGGGTGCCCGATGCGGAGAATTAGTTGATAATGAACGTTCGACCTTTAGGAACATGTGCTTTGCTTTCCCTGTGCTTTTTAACTAATATTGAAAACAAAGTCCAAGGAGATTTTAACACCCGCAGCATTTCTTCTCTAAACTTAGCCTGGGTCGCTGTATAAATGCAGGTGTTGGTGCAGGAACTCAGGTACATCAACATGTAGCCGGCTTCAGTGGCGACGTAGGCAGAGTCGGTGTAATTGCCGTCGTAATGCGCGGTTCCTGTGAGTCGGGAGGTCAGAAAACTCACAGTGACCGGCAGCCACAACAGAATGAAACTGCTGGACACACTAAAGAGTAAAATGATGGATTTCCGGCGGCTTTCCATCTCCGGATCCTTCTGTGTTTGACTGTTGTGACCGCGCAGTCCGCGACGCACTTTACTAGCTCTTAATATGCGCCTCACTGTTAGACAGTTAAACAGGGTTATCAGAACAAAAGGCATTATTGCCATTAAAATACTCTGCAGAAAGGAGAATGTGACTCCCACAGGAGACGTCTTGAACCATGAGCTCGTCTGACAGCCCCACTGATTACCGTTAACTACATACACAGGTTTATACTGAAATAGATACGGGACGCTCTGTAAATGCAACAGGACCAGCGCGGTTATAATTCCGGCAACAGCTGTCCTCACTGTGCAATATTTCGCTTTAAGCTTCTGACAACAGATCGCCACAAACCGATCGACAGTGAACAGGACAGTGAACCAGACGGAGGTTAGCAGGCTGGTTGAATTGAAGTACAGGACGACCTTACAAGCGGATGTGTAGGCCAGGAAGGATGTTGGAAACTGGTACATGACGATATGATAGCCGATTACACAGAATATCATCACTAGGAGATCTGCCATTGCCATGGCAACCATGTAGTGGGATATACATTTGGAAAGGCCGCAATTCCCTCGGAAGAGGACCACCATTGTCAGTAGGTTCGCTAGGGAAAGAGATACAAAATGTGAGTTACAAACGGGGCGAGGAGAAGTGTTTGAGAAGACCAATGTGAAAATACTATTCCGACAGTGATCGGTAAAGTTACTGGCGAAATATGTTCCAAGCGAGAATATTTTAAAATTATTTCAAGAGACCGAAAACTTCTCATTCAGTGAACTAAAATGGTTTGCAGCCGAACTACGCATTTGCTCCTGGTTAAGTTGCTGTTGACATGCTCTCGATTTCACCTTGGCGATGTAACCGAGAGGGACAGCACCTCTGCCCATTCGCCATCACAACCCAGAAACACAGAGATCACCATCTTCCCCCATGCGTCCCTTGCGCCCTGCAACCCCTAGCCGTGGGATCGTCATTTCAATGGGTCTTACCCTCGAAACCCCATTCAGGAACCAGCTGTCGGGAATGAGAGCCGGGACAGAGCTGAACCCAGCAGCTGTAGGAGAGTCGGCTGATGTGAACTCGACAGATTCCACTCGACGTAACTCTCATAATTATTGAGACAGTACTGCCCCGGACTAAGTGGGGTCGTGCTGCTCTCGGTCACCAGGCCCAGGGTGAAACCGATGCACTCGCTCCCTGCGTTTAATCAATGAATGAGCACGGGGCCGGTTGAACAGAAACGGACTTCACTGACTTGTCCAGTGTCGCTTGTACACAAACTAACTGAAATTCAATAGTTTCAGACATGTCGATCAATAAATTAAGCTCTTCCTCTGGTATACATCTGCCCTTTTGATCGCATTCGTTATCATCTTGCAGGAGCAATGGGGAGAAATTATTTCAAATCCCTAGCTGGACATACTTGTGATAGCTACATTTAATATAATTCCCAACTAGTACTCGTAAGACATATTATCAAAGGTTTGATCGAAAAGCCTAAAGTGGCGGAGCGCGGGAGAGTGGGGGGTGGGGGGAGAGAGAGAGAGGGAGAGAAAGAGAGAGACGAAGGTAAGCAGAATTTATCCTGAAAATCCACTCTCTGTCCAATTATGACAGACTGGAAGGTGCTATGATAGCGGCAGTTGGTACGATCCACAATGATCCCGCAATTCGTACTCTTCTTCAAAAATAAGTTATATCACAAGATTTATTTCAATCTGTAACAATGCGTGGTTGCCGATTTACAGCAGCCAGCGGGGAGGATTGATTTCTCTGAATTTGAGCAGCATCGTCAGGGGTGACCTTTGGAGAGGGGAGGGGGCGGCAGTGAACGTGAGAGGATCCACCGGAGAGGATCATCTCTGCAGCAGTAGTCTGCCGTGTCTCCGCGCTGGGTTGGTTTCACCGGGACAAGACACCCAGTGAAACGACCGTTAATCGAAGAGCGTCCCAAGCATTTCAGACAGAGAGTAATTCCAATGTGTCGTCTTACACGGAACACCGAAAACAGCGAGAATAGGGTAAAATGCAATCCTTACATCCCGGATTGTTGGTAGAGCCATTTTTCGGATATTGTACAACAGGTACCGCACTCCTTGCACTAAGGACCACTCGCCTGCGCTCTGAGCTTGCTGCCCTTTTATATATTAATCTACGCCTCGATAAAAATAAAACAACAGGCACAAAGGTTGCACAATGACTCAAGTTAGTTACAGTCAGTGAACAAACAAGGCGCCGTTTCTAATTCTGTGTTCTCTCGGCACCACACCGTCTAGCAAAGTAGACAATCAGGAAGTTTTTAAAGCTGTTCCAGGCGTTCTGCATTGAATGCCAGTCGCCTAGTTCTATTGTTGCCTTGATATTCATTTTATTTAATATTAATTGTATGATATCTCGGTCCATATCTCTCAAAGCAAATGTTTGCTCAGTGCGAGCTCACGTTTTATCCTGAACACAACCCCACGTTACGTGAGCATTACAGCGGGCTTGCACTAGTTGCCCAATAAATGTGTGGAACATACCGATTTCATCACCTTATTCCAACTTTGCTCATTTTTCTTTTTTTTAATTTATTTTTTATTGAATGTCATCATTGAACTGACATTTCCATAAGATGTATTTCAGACATTGTACAAATATATCATATAATCATGTATGTCACAAAACTCCACATAGTATTTATCTGAGGTAAACACTTATAGAAAACAGTCGAAAGAAAATAAAACAAGCAAATTGAAAAATAAACTATGTGCAAGTAGAGAGGGATTTTTTCTAACAACATATTCATTGATATGTGAGAATAAAATCAGGCCTGTGAGGCATTGTGTAGTTAACCCATTTTACCCAGTATGAATCAAATTGTTCCAGCTAACGATTAAAATATGCTGTTATCTTCTCCATTTTGAAAACGCCCATTGTAATTTCCATCCATGAATTTAAATGTAGGCTCTCCTGTGATAACCATTTCCTAGTAAGAGTCTTTTAAACAGCTACCAAGAGTATATTCATTAAATATTCATCTATTGTACACCATTCTTGAGGTAGATACACAAAACTTATGGTCTTACTCCCTAAGGGTATTTCACATTTAAAGATGTCTTGTAGTGTATTGTGTATCCCCCTCCAATAGTCTTTGATAACAGGACAGTCCCAAAAATATGATAATGATTTGCATTTTGATTTCTACAATTTCTCTAGCGAACAGGGAGTTTACTGTCATAATGGGATTTCTAAGAGGGTGTAATAAAATATCTTATGAAGTTATTTCCATCCGAACTCCCTCCATTTCTGTGAACTGGTACTCTTCCATTGATACCTCCATATTATTGTCCATTCTTCCTCAGATATAATTATCCCTCCTTCAATCTCCCATTCTGTTTCAATGTATGAAGCCGAACGTGTTTTAAGATTTGACAAACCATTATACATGCTTGAAATTATTCTACTGCCGTTATCTGAATTATATGCTTTTCTAAATAGCTCTATCAAGCATGTACTTGCCTGGGTACATTTTTAAGCGTCCTATTAACATATTGTCGCATAAGTAAATACCGTTAAAAATCTTGTTTTTCTAATCTTGTTTTTCTCAACTAATCCATTAGATTGAGGGGGGAAATGGACTAAATGTTGTATGAACAAAGCCCCACTCACATGCAAGATGTTTCATGCATTCACTACTGAATTGTGGACCACTGTCTGTGAAAACTTCATCAAGGACACCATGTCTTGAAAAAAAAAAACTGATTTCATGCATGTAATTACATTTTCTCTCATCTTACATTTCTCTTTAAGCATTTCAAAACTGAAGAGTGTTCCTTCTTTCATTATGTTGCAAGGAACTGTTATTCCTTTAGCTGCCCCATCCTTAAACCTAGCACCCAGAAAAAGAAAAAGAAATCAGAGTCCATCTTGCCATATCTTCCTTAATTTGTTTCATATAAAGGCTGATAATCACATTCTCATAATTTTACCAAATCTTTTGGCACAATGATGTCCAAATATTTGAAAGATTCTGTTTGCCATGCCCGGAGTATCAACTTTCTATTTCCCTTGGTGGGCTATAGTTATATGAAATTAATTGGGTTTTATCTATGTTGATCTTGCACCCTGATATTTTACCATATTGTTCAAAGGATTGCATCAATTTAGGTAAAGAGTATGTTGGTTGCCCTAGATAGATCAAAATGTAATCAGTGTAACAAGCCAAATTATGCTCTGTACCTTTAATATTAATTCCTCTGATATCTTCATTTTGTCTGATGTATTGAGCTAATGGTTCCAGACACAGTGCGAAGAGTAGTGGTAACCATGCACAACCCTGTTTCGTGCCCCCTTCTAGAGAAAGACTATTTGATAAATATCCATTGATTTTAATCCATGCCATACAGTTATGTCTTCAGCAGGACAGTAGCATCTGGTGAGCTGTTATTTGCACGACTACTTGGGACAATCCACGACGACAAAAAAATAAATACTAAAAACAATAACGTACAAAATACAGGACTGCACTTGATCTAGCTCAAAGGTGATCAGCTGACTGCAGCTGACACTAAGGTAGAAGTGATGCAAAGTGGGCGCGATTTTAAATCAACTTCAGCAGGGAACTCATGCTACGAGAAGAATAAACACCAGAGAGACTGCAACGATGGTTGAGATTAGGAACAATTATCTAACCCAGTATTACAATGGCAAAGCAAGTGTGCGAAGAGCTGTTCAGGCAACAAGAGTTCCCTTTTACCAAAATTGCCGTTTCGAATGTAGGTATTTTGTTTTCTATTTGAGACTGTGTATATTGTGGGTGTTTCTGAGCTGATCTCCTGAAAGTCCTGTTGCAGCAAAGACTTTGATTCTGATTACATCGTGAATAGTAGGGGTGGCCAGTTACATAAAGCGGCAGACGGCATAGTGGAAGGAAAGCCATCATTTCACTACTTAGGGCAGAAGGCTTGGTGGACGAGAGGCGAATTTTTCATGGTATGTTTAAAAGAAAAGCTGTGGCAAACGCTAGATTCTGATCATTTTAATGAGGTCCTATCAAGCAAATAGGTATCCTTATGGAAGCCTGAATAGTTTATTTTACTATTCTGAAAGCGTCGTCTTTGAGACCGGCATGATAGTGGTTACAGAGAAATGATTGTAAGATGACCGGGTTTGGTGTTCATTATTACAGCATGTTAAAGAACAAGAGGCAGCACAGATGTTCAGTGGGAAACCCGAACAATCTTCATTGTTGATAGAGACGTAGCTGTATTGCAGAATATGTGTGATTTTATAATCAGACAATGGGAATAGTAAACACAAAAGAGTCTGCAGAACCATTTGCTGGAAAAACCCAAATAGTCGGACGCGATCTATGGAGAGGAATTTCTTGACGCGAAACGTCGTATGTTTATTTCTCTGCATAGATACTGCCCTACCTCCTAATTCGTCCAGTATTGTTATGGATTTTTCCCAGGGCTGAAAAGGCTAACATGAGAGGGCACAGGTTCAAGGTGCTGGGAAGTGGGTACAGAGGAGATATCAAGGGTAAGTTTTTTTTTACGCAGAGAGTGGTGAGAGCATGGGAAGGGCCTCTGGAGATGGTGGTGGAGGCGGATATGATAGGGTCTTTGAAGAGACACTTGGATAGGGACATGGATCTTAGATAAATAGAAGGCTGTGTGTAACCATGGATAATTTCTAAAGGAAGTAGAGGTTCGGCACAAAATTCTTTGTCTGGGATATCACAGAGTCCTGGGATACACCAGTTTTAGATTCAAGTGCAATGGACCCGGGATCAAGTAGCACATGTTTATAAGATGTTGAGCTACTATTTATTTTCTAAGCTCAGATTTTTGCTTCTGGAGTTCCTTTGTTATTGCTGGAAATGTGAGTACACTGGTGCTCACACAATTCACAAGAGTAATCTCAGGAATGAGAGGGTTTATGTACGGGAAGCATCTGATGACTCTGGGCCTGAACTCTAAGGAGTTCAGAAGTATAGAGGTGGATGGGATCTTATTTAAACCCACAGAATGCTGAACAGCCTGGAGTCAGTGGACATGGGGAGGATGTTTCCATCAGCCGGAGAGTCTGTTATCTGAGAGGACAACCTCAAAATGAAGAAGTTTCCCTTTAAAACAGAGATGAGAGAAACGTCGTCAGCAAAAGCGTGTTCGGCCTGTGGAGTTTGTTTGTTGAAGCTGTCATTTGGTATAAAAATGGCAATATATTATTGATCGGTAGAGTAGGAATCATGTTTTGTTAGCCAGAACAACTATAGGATTAATTCAATACAGCACGAGGCATGGCTGAAAGCATCATTTACAATTTTAGATTCATCATTTCAAAATGGCTACAGTCTTAACCTTTGTCACAATGTAACTCAGCGTGTGCTGCTGACTTTGTTATTTCCTTTTTCAGTTACTGTTGTTGAGCCACTTCCTCCGTTTCCACGGTAACAAACCACGAGAACTGCAAGAAGTGTTGCACAATTTCATCGTTCTGTGTTCACTTCCTCTTTGCGTAGAGTCAGTAACCCCTGGAGCAACTTCAACGGAATGATAGTGGGAGGAAAGGATTCTGTAAGCATTAGCAGTGTGGAGTGAACATAGAAGTATAGAAAACCTGCAAGCCCTTGGCTAACCCTGCTGTCCGAAACATGTACTTACTTCAAAAATTTCCCAGGGTTAGCCATAGTCCGCTATTTTTCTAAGATCCAAGAGCCTCTTAAAGGACCCTACTCTGTCCGCCTCCACCACCGTCGCCGGCAGCCCATTCCACGTACACACCACTGCCTGCGTAAAAGGAAAAAAAACGTAGCACTGACATTGCCTTGGTACCTACTTCCGAGCACCTTAAAATTGTGCCCTCTCGTGTTGGTCATTTCAGCCGTGAGAAAACGCCCCTGCCTACTCGCACGATCATTGCCTCTCATCATCTTATACACCTCTATCAGGTCACGTCTCATCCTCCATCTCTCCGAGGAGAAATGGACAAGTTCACTCAACCTATTCTCAGAAGGCTTGCTCTCCAATCCAGGCAACATTCTTATATATCCCCTCTGCCCCCTTTCTATAGTTTGCACATCGTTCGGTTAGCGAGGTGACCGGAACGGAGCACAATACTCCATGATGGGTCTTACCCGGGTCCTATATAGCTGTACCATTACCACTCAGCTCTTAAACTGAGTCCCACGGTTAATGAAGGCCAATGCACTGTAAGCCTTCCGTAGCACTCAGCCAACCTACGCAGCAGCTTTGAGTGGCTTATGGACTCGGAGCCCAGGATCACAGTGATGCTCCACACTGCCAAGAGTCTGACCATTAATACTATATTCTACCATCATATTTGACCCAGCAAAATGAACTACCTAACACTTATCTTGGCTGAACTGCATCTGCCACTTTTCAGCCCAGCTTTGCATCCTATCGATGTCCCGCTGTAACCTCTGACAGATCCTCCACACTATCCACAATACCTCCAACCTAGGTGTCATTAGCAAATTTACTAACCTATCCCTCCACTTCCTCATCCAGGCCATTTCTAAAAATTGCTAAGTGAAGGGGTCCCAGAACAAAAGCACTAATCGTTGACTTGTATGCAGAATACGACCCATCTGCAACCACTGTTTGCCTTCTGTGGATAAGCCAATTCTGGATACACAACGCAAGGTCTCCTTGGATCCCATGCCTCCTTACTTTCTCAATAACCCTTGCATGGGGTACCTTATCAAATGCCTTGCTAAAATCCATATACACTACATAAACTGCTCTACTTTCATCAATATGGTTAGTCACATCCTTAAACACTTCAATAGGGCTCGTAAGTCATGATCTTACTTTGACTATTCCTAATCATATTACGCTTCCACAAATGTTCATAAATCAGGATCTCACAGGATCTTCCCCATCAATTTCCCAACCAGTGAAATAAATATCGTTGGTGTATAATTTCCTGGGCTCTCTCAATTCACTTTCTTGAATAAGCGAACAACATCCGCGAAACTCCAATCAGTTAATATCTGTCCAGTAAGGATAAACAAAACCTGTTCTTACAGGTAATTTAAAGTAGAAAAGATAGATTTCTGGAAACTTACAGCAGATCTGCAGCATCTTGGATAGCCCCAGATCTGAAACTGTGTCTTCACGATTTCCCCTTTCACAGATGTGGCCTGATCTACTGCGTTGCCAGCATTTTCCATTTTAAAATTTTACATTGAGTTTCTGCAACCCTGAGGGAAACATCACAGCCAACTGTGCTGTGCAAGATCCCACACAGCAAGAAGATAGTGATCAAATGTCCACAGTTTAGCTGCTGGAGACAAGCTGAAGTGTATCCGCATCCTCTCACAATCTACAGACCGGTGAATCATCCTGAGCAACAGCGCAGGCAGAAGACCCTTAGGTTAGGTTCCCGTCCCACCTCAGTCTGTGAATCGGAAATGGCAGGAACACAACGTCAAATAGCCGGCAACAAGTCGTCTGTGTGTGGCTGATAATCAGACATACGGGAACAGAGAGAGGCCGGCAGATGTGTGCAGAGCGAAGGGATCGAAGAAATGAGGATCGGGCACAAACATGTGGCTGAGATTGAGGAGCTGCCGTCATCTTGTTGATGGTTTAAGGGACAGAATGGCCACCTCCTCCTGTTTCTCACTTGATGTTTCAGTGTTCCTGTCCAGTGAGGCTCCGGAGGAATGTAAATAGAAATTAGTGTTTATAAACATAGAAGTGTTTTCAATGAAACCTGCATAATTCCTGTTGGAGTGGGAATTCTGTATCGGACCAGGATGGGAATTGATCCCGTAACTCTAAGAACCGGGTGGTGGAGTGATCGGGACATGGAAGATACAGAGGGAAAAATTGAAAATTGTAGTTGGTGTAAATACGAAATAAGGTGTAAAATGCGGCAGGTAGGTCGGGCAGCGTGTAAAACCGGTTCAGATGGGAGACCCTCCTCCCGTCACATGATCCTGTTTCTCACTCCCATTTCATACGCCAATCTGCAGCACGTGAGGGTTCCGCCGTCGAAGCTCCGCCCCCGCTCTCACAGTCCCCGGATGGGCGGTGGTTTTTTTTCTATTCTCTGTTGAAGCG
Organism: Hypanus sabinus; assembly: GCF_030144855.1. NCBI lineage: Eukaryota > Metazoa > Chordata > Chondrichthyes > Myliobatiformes > Dasyatidae > Hypanus > Hypanus sabinus. Next base: position 38,294 of record NW_026779844.1, read on the forward strand.
GATCATCGGCTGGGAGCCGGAGGACAGATCTCGTCTGGGGAACAATTTGATCAAGTTCTCATCGGTCAGTATTGAGGCCGGTCACTCAGGGTGAACGCGACCGACAATTTCCCATAGGTGAGTACTGAGGCCGATCCCGGTGTGGAGGGGGGGAGATGTTGGGCAGTGAGTCCCGTTAACTTCCTCGAACTGGCGGCCTCGTTCCACTTCCTGGACACAAACCGCAGGGGTCCGTCCGGGTTGTAGGTCCTTCACACTGAAACGCCTGAGAGGAACCGCGCTCAACCCCTGGTGTTCTGGTCCCAGGAGGGGGTGAGGTGCTGATGCCGAGATTGAACCCATCCATTGAGATGTACCTGGGGAACTTTACTTCCAACAACTGGCCAGTTATCGGATCCAAGCTCGGGATGGATCGAAGCCTGGGGTCGATAATTGCTTTACATATTCCCAACACACTGAAAGCGGCCATTTGTCCGGCATTGATTGTATGGAGTGTATTACACCAGGGTCAGAATGAACTGATAACCAACAAATATTTTAGCATGTTGCTGGCATTTTACAATCAGTTACCATCTGTGCATAATATAAAGAGGAGGGATAAAGCTACAGTTGCAGGAAATTTAAAGTAAGAAGACGAAAATACTGGAAAAGCCGATCGACAGCATCTTGGACAGTTGTAGTTCAGATGTAGGATCTTCCACCATTTCGGCATTCACGGATGTAACCTGACGTACGGAGTTCCCATATTTTTCTACTTTATAATTTTATATTTTCTTCCTGCTACATTCAGCGGAGGCATGGCAGACAGCTGTGCTGGACAAGCTCCCACACAGCAATGCCATTGTGATCAAACCTGCTCAGTTTAGTTGTTGGAAACAAGCTGAAGTGTATCTGCATCTTCTCACAATCTACAGACCGGTGAACCAGCCCGAGCCCCGGCCCCGGCAAAGGGTCATTAGGTTCCAGTTCAACATCAGTTTGTGAATCGGAAATGGCAGGAACACCACGGCAAATCGCCGGCACCAAAACGTCTTTGTATGGGTCATAATATTGGGTTAGTGACTCTGCGGGTATGGAACTGGCAGTATGGAAGCTTCAGTCCAGGTCGGCAATTCTACATCTGGATTGGAATTTCCTCAGTCTGCCGTGAAGCTGAAGCCCCGGTCGGCTGGACATTGATTGTGGGGAAATTGTCATCTGCACCACTCAGTGGGACATCATATCTGACAAGTATTCTGGAAACTTTTGAAGAGCTAACTGAAGATAGATAAAATAGAGCAGTGATGTTATGTACCTGTGGGTATCTTATAACAGTCACGTGACCATGATGTAATTGAAGCTATGCTGGAGATGAGTTAATGGTCTTGTGATGGGGGAGTGATGTAATTTTCCCCGCAGTGAGAGGTCATGTGATAGTTTCCCCCCCCCCAACCGGGTATTAAAGGAGAACCCCATCCTGTGACGTGGGCAGTTCGTGGTTGAATATGGTAGTGACTCCACGTTTCTGTGTATTCGGATGTTATGACGCAGATTCATTTAAAAGTGGAGTTTCACTTTCTGCCTTAAGTCAATGGTTATTGCCGTCAGTTTTGCCATAATACTGCCAGTCCAGTCATTGGAGAGTGAAGATTTGAAGTTCGGTAAGTTAATGATCGAGGAAAGTTGATTTCGACGGTCAAGCAGGTTCGACCTTGTTTGATTCTCATTCGGAAGGAATTTGTCAGCTATGTCCATGGTAACTCCTGTTCTGTCGGTAGAATAGAGGGTTGGGTAAAGTTTCGCCAAAGAAAGGTCAGTGTCTTTAAGCCGTTTCATTTTCTTCATTATGAATCCTTGGATCAAAACATACTTCATCTGGGAACAGCAATAACACAACGTGAAAGAGAATTTAAATGGTTTCAAGAAGTGTCTCCTAAGCGACTGGGTAAAATTTTGGATTTTCGTATTACTACTTATGAGAACTGTTTTTGCTTTACCGTTTTAAGGACTGTTTTCGGATTCTCGCTTTAAGAACTGTTCGAGCTGCCACATCGCAGCTGACTTCCGGTTGTTAGTCGTTTGTTTACTTTTTGTTTTTTTTTAGCAGTGTTTAAGAAATGTTTTATTTGTTATAAAAACCCTGTTTCAATCATATATTCATTGTTGCTGGATTGTAACATATTCATCTGACCTTTGGAAAAGTCTGTAACAAGATCCGGCATGGCAGCTCACCTGGAAGGATAGGTCAAGTGGGATTCTCGGGGAGCTGGTGAGCTGGATTCACACCGGGTTCAATGACAGAAAGCAGAGGGTGATGACTGAAGATGGATTTAACGAATGGATGTCCGTGACGAGTGGGAAGTGCATGTCAGTGTCGAGGCCTCGTTAATTAGATATTCATGACATTGATTTGTATATGAATGTACATGGCATGGTTAGAATGTTTGATACTAAATTCAGGAGTCTGCTTCATATTGCAACAGGTTACAATGACTTTTCCCAACTTGCTGTTTCGGATATATGGCGGGTCTACATTGTGCTTTACAAGGTACCATTAACCTATCTGATAATAGCCAGGTGATATGTCCAAAGAAATCTTGACCGAGTTTAGATGATAATAATGGTCTTAAAGTTCTGCCGGAGATAGCATAGTGGTTCAGAACAAGATGCCATGATGCTATGTGTGAGATTGCATTGTTCAGGATGTCAGAGTGATTCTATATAGACTCAAACCATGCATTGCCACTGGTGTCAATGCCAGGGGATGTAAAACTGAAAGGAGATGGTGAGAATCAGGTGTGACTGAGAAATCTGTATAATTCAGTGACGAGAGGAATGGATGTCCCATTAATCAGCAGAAATGTTTCAACCCACACTGCTGTAACGGCTGTCCATTACTCACCATAGCGCCACCAGTGGTAGGAGGGCCAAAGCAGTGGGCGCTGTCTGCTCAACCTGCCTTGCCATTGCATTGACACATCACTCCCGGTCGAGGACACAAGATTGGCTCCGAAATGGGAATTGTGTGCAATATAGCACGTAGGGACCCCGGAAGTCCCGGCACGGTGTACAATAGATGGAGAGCGCGGAAATCGATGGGCTCAGCTGGATCAGGCCCTGTCAAGGCTTCAGTGGACAGGCTCACGATGTTTGGAAGTGTTTGCCTCAGTTTAAAAACAAAACAGTGTTCTCCTGTAAACCCCAATTAATGTTTGACCCTCCTGTTATTTGTTTTGTTACAGAGAAACAAAAGCTGATCTCACCTGTCCTCACAATGGGTCAATGCGCGGGCAGGCGAGGACTTCCAGTGCCTTCAACATCGGGAAAGGACACGGGTATGTTGGCGAATTATTTTAATTTATAAATACTCTGCTGATTCTGCGGCTGTATTTAATTCAATATTGGGAATTCTTGACCAATTTGTTTCTTCAATTTTAATATTCAAATCACTTTCCCATTTTTTGTCTTGACTTATGGACTCCTTGCTTAATTACCTGTCTTTGAATCAAATTATACATGCAAGATATAAATTTTTTGATATTTCCTTTTTGAATTAAAATTTCTATTTCATTAGATTTCGGCAATAACATTGTTTGGCCTAATTTTTCTCTTAAATAAGCCTTTAATTGAAAGTAACAAAATAAACTGTTGTTTGATATTTTATATTTATTCTTTAATTGATCAAATGACATTAATATTGCAGTTACTTGGAAATCGGATACACATTTAAGTATAGATTCTTGGAAGAAAGAAATCTATGGTTGTATTCCATTAGAAAAAAATTACTTATAATTTAAGAGATAAATATGAAACATTTTTGAAAATTTGGAGCCCTTATTTACAAAAGACAGGATTAAATATATAGATGCTCTGAAGATGAAACAATTGGTTATTAGGGGAAAGAAATAAATATACATATTAAAGTTATTACGAATTCCATGGAGCATGTGGAGATCTTCCAACAACCAGGCATTCATTCATTCATTCTTTCTTTCTTTCTTTCTTTCTTTCTTTCTTTCTTTCTTTCTTTCTTTCTTTCTTTCTTTCTTTCTTTCTTTCTTTCTTTCTTTCTTTCTTTTCTATAGGGCAGTTAGGGGAGGGGTTAAGGGGAGGGGGTATGGGTTATAACTTTGTGAAAACTGATCAGAGAGATAAGAGAGAGTGTTAACATTTCTGGGGGAAATACAGTCAAACGTAGAAGGTGTACAATTACCGTCTGCTGCTGCTCCTCTAACAGATCGTGATGCACATTGAAATAGCGAGTTACTCTAGATGACATGGCATTCTGCAGATGCTGAAAGTTTTGGGCAATAAAAAGACACAAAAAATATTGGCAGAACTCAGCAGGTCAGGCAGCATCCATGGAGAGTAATAAAGATTTGACATTTCGGATGAGGACCACAATGCATGGAAGGTAACGTGGCAATATCTAGAATTTCTGATCCCTCATTTCCAGTCCGATGAAGGGCCTTGGCCCGAAATGTTGATTGCTTATTCTCCTCCACAGATGCTGCCTGACATGCTGAGTACCTAAAGCATTTTATGAGATTCTCCAGAGATTTACTGAGGAAGGGATTGACCAGGCAGGCAGACAGTAACCCAGAGCAAAGCCATGGTGATGGGCAGCACCAGGGGAGTGATGACGCTGGGTTACTATATTCTTAGGAATAAGTAGAGTCCTTTCCAAACAGATTCTCCAGAGATTTACTGAGGAAGGGATTGACCAGGCAGGCAGACAGTAACCCAGAGCAAAGCCATGGTGATGGGCAGCACCAGGGGAGTGATGACGCTGGGTTACTATATTCTTAGGAATAAGTAGAGTCCTTTCCAAACAGATTCTCCAGAGATTTACTGAGGAAGGGATTGACCAGGCAGGCAGACAGTAACCCAGAGCAAAGCCATGGTGATGGGCAGCACCAGGGGAGTGATGACGCTGGGTTACTATATTCTTAGGAATAAGTAGAGTCCTTTCCAAACAGAGAGGGATATTCCTGGGGACACGAAAGAGCAGCCTTCAACAGATGAAACTATACCCGCTCTTACAACACCGGCGCCACCGATCCCCCGGCCAAAGCCCGTTCCACCCCACCTCTCCCCCCCCCCACATCCCCATCCCCATATACATATATTTCGGACTGTGTTTGGTGATCTTTAGGTTCCAACGATAAAGTTACTGTCCAGTATGAGGTCCGTAATTTCTTTAATGCTCCTCATGTTCCTTCACAGGTCCGGGCTCAGTGATCACCGAGCTCCTGGCAAGCTGGGATGATTTCCAGCTGCTGCAGTTGACAGACTTCTACCGGGACAGGCTGGAGCAGGCGATGGAAGGACGGGTTCACGGAGTGAGCCTGGCGTTAAAGGCTGAGAAACAGTTCAGCGGAGAGGAACATCGGGTGAGTGGGAGGGAGAATGGGTTTGAATTTTCCCACATCACAGGACTGATGGCTGTTGGAACTGACTCAACGGATATGAAATTAGATAAAAGAACAACTGGGAAATAAATACTCCACATGCAATCCGGATCATGTGAATCTGAACCAGATATGGAAAGAGTTGAAAAGAACCCACGGACTGGTGGGGAGCTGCTCGATGTTCAGAGTGAGTTGAGCAAGTAACAGCATTAATTGCAAATATGACAGGAAGTTTCAATCTGTGAAGAATGTACAGAGTGACGGCAGGATGTCAGTGAGAACCAGGACATCATCAGTGAATGCCACAGGAGCCTGGGTGTGTTCGGTTCTGGGTGGAGATAATTCTGTTACAATCTGTGACTCCATGCAGTGTGAATCGGGGAACATTGCCATGTTGTAACGTGTAATCACTGAGAAAACCTCTACTGGAAAAGGGAAGTGAAAGGTGTCAGATGTCACCCAGTAATCCGCTGTCATTTTAGACACTGGCGGACTGAGGAGATGAATCACATCATAAGTTCTGCAACTTCTCTGAGGCTGTTCATTCTGTTATATAAAATAAAATCATCCAGTTTTATTTCTTCCTCTGTGATCGTTATTTTATGGTGTCTGTTTTACACCGTCAAATCCGGTGAGGGATTATTTATGGAATTGGAGCCACGTCAATGAAGCGGTCACAGACCAGCCAGGATCTCATTGACTGGTGGACCAGGTTCACAGTGAATGTCCCTCCCTGTGCTCTGCACTCAGAATGTACACTCCATGTCCAGACAGGATCGGCACCCGTCCGGGTGACTGCTCAGTCTGATCCCGTTACACAGCACATCATTTACTTCTCATTCTCTGTGTGAATCTGTCAGTCGCCAATATGTTCACTGTTACTCTTCACAGAAAATCTCTGATCTCGCTGATAAGGGAGAGCGGGCGGACAGTTCTAAACTCCTCCTGAGCCTGGTGATGGAGAAAGGCTCCCGTGCCCAGAGGGTGATGTGGGAAACCTTTGTGAAAATGTGGAATGATGTTCCAATGTTGGACAAAATACTGAACGAAATACAGATATATGGTGAGAAAATATCAGAGATTAATTCAAATTTGGATTGAATATAGCACACTTTAAAATTTTACACATCATTCCCTCAATGTGTTTAAATTCAAACAGGTTGTGATCACTCCCATCGATCAAACACCGCTCAAGGTTTAATCAAGGTTCTCAGTGAGCTGAAAGGTAAGTGAACATGCATTGAACATTGAAGAGTATAAAACAGGAATAGGTCATTAGTCATATAATATTGTGCCGAACCAGCTGAGAGGTAAATCTACATAGCCGAACTCTAATCTCTCCTTCCTGCACCATGTCCATACTCCTTCATCTTCCTTACATCCATGTGTATATCCAAACGTCTCTAAAAAGCTTCTAATAATTTGTCTCTATCACCTTACCGGGCAGTGCGGTCCATGCAGCCACGGCTCTCTGATGAATAAGAAAGCTCTCCCTCACATCCTACTTCATTCTACAGTATCTCACCTTCAATACATTCCCTCTGGTAAAAGACATTTCAACCGCGACAAACTGGTGATCGCTGTCCACTCTATCTCTGCCTCTCATAATATTCTCAACCTGTGTCAGAGCTCCCCTCGGTCTCCGACGATCCAGAGCAAACAATCTAACTTCATCCAGCCTCTCATCATAGCACATGCCCTCTGATCCAGGCAGCATCCCGGTAAACCTCTTCTGCTCCCTCTCTAAAGCCTCAACATCCCTCCGGTAGTGGGGCGGTATGCAATAGCCCAGAGCAGAGTTCATTAAGTTGAAACTTGACCTCTGTTTCCACCAACGGTTGTAATTTGCGTACGGCGGTTAGGTTGTTGAGCCACAGGGATCTGACCAGGTAAATATGGGCACTGTGACAGAGAACACAGTGAGACACATGGAAGCATGTTTCTTAGAGCAAATGTTTTCAAATGTCATTTTGAGGAAAGAGGCAGAGAGCTGGCGAGTTTGAGGAAATTGTTCACACCGCTCCAGGGCCTACAAGAGTCTACGTGGAGAAAGGGAGAGGGGGATATGGAAAATGGAATTAAAAACTTATATTTCTTCACACAAGATGCCAAAATCTTCTCTTGACAGCCACGGCCCTCTCCTGAACAGACTCTTTCTTAACCGTTTTCTAAACTTCCCCCAGCAGATTATCTTTTCTTAGAGTTCCAGTCACAGAATAGTAACAATCGCAACACTTTAATTAGAAAATCAGGTGACATCCCAACTGGTCTGTTCAACCACAGAGCAGAATGTGAACACATTGTGTTCACATCTACACCCCCTAGTGGAAACACTGCTACGGTGTTAGAGAGGGTGAGATTGGGGGACATATTCCTCAGCTCAGTCCACAGAAGCTGGAATTCCTGTCTGCTGGTGTTGTGCGCTGGACACTGTGGAAGGGTGAGAGATGGGAATTAGGACAGAGAAACCAAGGGTTATGGGATCGCAGCAAGGAAGGTGAAAATGACTGAAAATATCTCTAAATAATATTGCAATTAGTTAAACTGCGACCGTCTGGATGGAAAGCTCACTACATCTACACTACACTACTGTGAAAATGGAGCCCGGGGCAGTTCCTGGGCTCAAGACATTGTGAGGCTTCATCACTGCAGACTGAGTTAGATCACTCAACTGCACATTTAACAGAGGAGAGAGCTTAGGAAAGACAAACATCACAAAACTTATTAATATTGCATCAGCCCATGTTTTACCTGATTATTCAAAGCTCTCAACAGAAATATAAGGAACCTCGGCCAGAACCCTTGTTCTGTCTCTCTCAATTACAAGAACAAATTGCAAAGATGATAATTTAAATATGGGACCAGAGTGAGATAAATCAGGATGTTTACAAACTACTCACCTCTGTTAATGCTGTTCCAGTCCACATCATATCAATGAAACCCCTCAGTTTCTCTGCACCATGGGTTTGGTAAATCGCTACAACCTTTTCGTTTACTATTCCTCATGTTGTTTGCTGAGGGAACAAACACGACAGTGAAATTCCTACAGCCATTTCTGTACATGAAACAGAATCTCTCCATGATTATTGAAGAACACCATTTCTACCACTGTCATATTCTCTAAAGAAAATATATCTACAATTAATGTTTTCCTACGCTTCCAATTACAGCCGAACACTTTGAATGGAGACCCCACACACCCCTGACAGGGTTCAGACACACTGCGAGACGGCACACAACCTCTGACAGGGTTCTGACACAGTTTGAGACCCCACACACCCCAGAAACGGTCCTGACACACTGTGAGACCCCACACATCTCTGACATGGTCCTGACACACTGTGAGACCCCACGCACCCCAGACACGGTCATGACACACTGTGGTAAGGTCTTCGCACATTATGAGACCTCACAGTTCGCTGGCATGGTCCAGAAACTCTGTGAGACCCCATATATCGCGAGCAGGGTCCTGACACACTTTGAGACCACACTCATCGCTGGCAGGTCCTGACACACAGCCAGACACCAGACAACCCTGACAGGTTCTGGGCATACTGTGGGACCACACACACCCCTGACAGGGTCCTGACACATTGTGAATCCCCACCCACTAATGACATGGTCCTGACATACTGTGAGACCACACACCCCTGACAGGGTTCGGACACATTGTGAATCCCCACCCACTAATGACAGGGTCCTGACACACTGTGAGACCCCACAAACACCTGGCAGGGTCCTGACACACAGTGAGACCACACGGACACCCAGCAAGTTGCTGATACATAGAGAGACCCACGCACTACTGACAGGATCCTGTCACGCTGTGAGACCCCACACACCCCTGACAGGGTTCCGACACAGACACCCCACACACCCCTCGCAGATTCCTGACACACTGGGAGACCCCACACAGACCTGACAGGTTCCAGGTACACTAGGAGACCCCCACACACCTCTGAAAGCATCCTGATACACTGAATCCCCACACACACCTGACTGGTTCCTGACACACTGTCAGACAGCTCATACCCCTGACAGGGTCCGGACACACTGTGAATCCCCACCCACTAATGACAGGGTCCTGACATACTGTGGGACCCCACACACCTCAGACAGTGTCCCAACACACCATGAGACACCACTCACCACTGACAGGGTTCTGACACATTGTGAAGCCTCTAACACCCCTGACAGGGTCCAGTCACGCCTTTAGACACCACAGAACCTTGGCAAGGTCCTGATGCACTGTGAGTCTCCACACAGCTCTGACAGGTTCCCAGTACTCTGTGAGACCCTACAGATCCCTGACACACTGAGATCAGATCTTATCAGGGAGATTATTGTAATGATCCCTTATGAGGCAGCTAGGGACTGCATAATAGAATAGGAAACGCAATATAATGTAGCAGAAGTGAGAGGAAAGCTAGTTGATTTGGAAGCTTCTAAAATCTAACAATAGGTAACAAAAAGAAGCATAAAGAAGGGATGAAGACAAAAGAAATAAGTTATAGTCTATCACACAGAAAATGATGGAGAAACTCAGCACATCTATGGAGAAAGTAGAGTAAACGTTTCGGGCTGAGAACATTGGATGGGACTGGAGATAAAACGCTGAGGAGTCGATTTGAAAGCTGGCGGGCGGGGTGGGAGGGGAGAGAGAAATGCCAGGCGATAGGTGAAATTTGGAGGAGGAGGGATGAGCAAAGAGTAAAAGAGACAGAAGGCATGGAAGAAAGGAAAATAGTGGGTGGAGAGAGCAAAAGAGGGAGGCGTAGTTGATCTCGGTATGGTCTGTTGTCTCTCGATGAAACCAGTGCCGAGCGTCTGCACTGTGTCCGCCAGAACAAGCCTGATCTCCCAGTGGCCACCCATTTTATTTCCACTTCCCATTCCCATTCCGATACGTCAGTCCATGACATCCTGCACCGTCAGGATCATGCCACACTCGGTTTGGAGGAACAACACCTTTTGAGCAGCGTCCAACCTGATGGCATGAATATCAATTTCTTAAGATTCCAGAAAGGCTTCCTCTCCCCCTTCACCGTTCCCCATGCCCTCGTACGTCTCACATGTTATCCCCTCGCCTGTCCATCGCCTCCCTCTGGTGACCCTCCCCACCTTTTCCTTGCTTCCATGGCCTCCTGTCTCTATCAAGAATCAACTTCATACACTTTGCTTCATCCCCTCCCCTCCAAGTTTCACCTGTCACCTGTCACTTCTCTCTCCCTCCGCCCCCTCCCCCTCCACCTTCCGAATCTACTCCTCAGCTTTTTGTCTCCAGTCCTGCCGAAGGATCTCGAAAGAAAACGTCAGCTGTTCCACAGCTGCTGTCTGGCCTGCTGAGTCCCTCCAACATTTTGTGTGTGTTGCTTGGATTTCCAGCATCTGCAGATTCTCTCTTGTTTGTGGAATTACAGGTCAGTTTGCCTAACCTAAGTGATTGAAGCGTTGGAGTCTATCCTCCTCATATTTTACACCACCACCCAGCTTTGTGTCATCTGCAAATTAGGCAATGTTTCTTTTAATCCCTTCATCTAAATCAGTAATGTATATTGTAAATAGCTGCGGTCCCAGCACCAACCCTTGTGGTACCCGACGAGTCACTGTCTGCCATTTTGAAAAGTACCCATTAATCCCTGCTCTTTGTTTCCTGACTGCCAATCAATTTTCTATCCATGTAAATACCCTACCCCCAATACCATGTGTTTTAATTTGCCCACTAATCTCCTATATGGAACCTTATCAAAGGCTTTCTATAAGTCCAGGTACACTACATCCATTGGCTCTTTCTTGTCCATTTTCATAGTTAGATCCTCAAAAAATTTCAGAAGATCAGTCAAGCATGATATCCCCTTTGTAAATACATGCTGACTCGGATCCTGTTACTGCTATCCACATGTACCGTTATTTCATCTTTTATAATTGCCTCCAGCATCTTCCCTACCACTGATGTCTGGCTAACTGGTCTATCATTCCCTGTTTTCTCTCTCCCCTCTTTGTTAAAAAGCGGGATAACTTTAGCTATCCTCCAATTCTCAGGAACCGATCCTGAATCTATAGAACATTGGAAAATAATTACCAATGCGTCCACGATTTCTAGAGCCACCTCCTTAAGTACCCTGGGATGCAGATCATAAGGCCCTGGGGATTTATCAGCCTTCAGTCCCATCAGACTACCCAACACCTTTTTCTGCATAATGTGAATTTCCTTCAGTCCCTCCATTATCCTATGTCCTCTGGCCACTATTATATTTGGGAGATTGTCTGTGTCTTCCCTAGTGAGGACAGATCCACAGTATCTGTTCAACTCGTCTGACATTTGCTCACTCTTCATAGTAAATTCACCTGTTTCTGCCTTCAAGGGCCCAACTTTAGTTTTAACTAACTTTTTCCTCTTCACATACCTAAAGAAGCTTTTACTATCCTCCTTTATAGTCTCCGCATATTGCCTTTTTTAGTAATCTTTTATTGTTCTTTAAATGTTCCCAGTGCTCTGGCTTCCCGCTCATCTTTGCTATGTTATACTTCTTCTCTCTTATATTTTATACTCTCCTTGACTTCCCTTGTTAGCCACGGTGGGAATCACTGATCCTGCTGCTCCCTCTCAAATTGTAGATTAAAACTTAACATATTATTGGCTCCTTTACCTAGAGTTCCCTTATCAAATCCGGTTCATTACACAACACTACATCCAGAATTGCCTTCTCCCTGGTAGGCTCCAGCACAAGCTGCTCTGAGAATCCATCTAGAGGCCCTCCACCAACTCCCTTTCTTGGGGTCCAGTACCAATCTGATTTTCCCAGTCTACCTGTACGTTGCAATCCCCCATTACAACTGTAGTATTACCTTTGCAACATGCTAATTTTAGATCTTTATTCAACTTGCACCCTATATCCAGGCTACTATTTGGGGGTCGGTAGATAACTCCCATTAGGGTCTTTTTGCCCTTACAATTTCTCAGTTCTACCCATACTGACTCTGCATCTCCTGATTCTATGTCACTCCTTGCAAGGGACTGTATTTCATTCCTCACCAGCAGAGCCACCCCACCCCGTCTGCCCACCTGTCTGTCCTTCCGATAGGATGTATATCCTTGAATATTCATTTCCCTGCCCTGGTCCTCTTGCAGCCATGTCTCTGTTATTCCTACAACATCATACTTACCAACTTCCAACTGAAATTCAAGCTCATCTATATATAATACTTTTAATCCATTACTCCCCTTCTTGTCACATTGGTCCTATTGCACTTGGCCATACTCTCCGATCCCCTCCTGAGCTTTCTGCCCCGTAAATTCTGATGTCTTTCTTAACTTTTCTTATTCACTCTTTCCCTTTAATTCCATCCTTATATTTCCAGTTCATCTCCTCCCCACACTTATTAGTTTAAACACATGCGTGTTGCAGTGGCAAACCTGCCTGCCAGAATGCTGGTCCCCTGACTGCTAAGGTGCAACCCGTCCCTTTTGTACAATTCATCCTTACCCCGAAACTGATCCCAGTGGTCTAAGAATCTAAAACCCACAGCTCTGCCAGTCGTCTGTCTCTTTGGCTTTGCTTCAGTGCCAATTTTTGACTCGCAGACCCGTCCACCTCTCAGACTGGCAGTGTCTTCTGTCCCAAGCTTCCAAGAGGGTGAACATGATTTCAAGAGGCACATCCCCCGGGGTCTCCTGTACTTCAAGCTTCCATCTCTTCCTCATCGTCGCCCCCGTTCTCTCCTCTGTTATCTTCGGATGTAACGATTTCACTGTAGGTCCTGTCCAGAAAACTCACGTTTTTCCTGGATGAACCTGAGGTCATCCAGTTTCCTCTCCAGTGCCCTAACACGGTCTTTCAGGATCTGAACCTGGACACGCTTTTCACAGTTGTAGCAGCCGGAAACACCATCAGTGTCCCTGACCACCCACATCAGGCAAGCATCACACTGAACCAATTTACCTGTCATCTCTTCACCACCTCTCACCCTCACCAACTGTGGCGTAGTCTCCTCCCTCAGCTTCCTCGCCAAAGACTCGCTCTTTCCTCACAAGGACCTTTCCTCAACAAGGCTGCTCCCCGAGTCAAAGCCGCAAAGCTCAACTCCTTTACTGGCCGCTCCGCTTGAGCTACCCCTCTATTTATTTGTCTGAGTTTTTCAAACTGCTTGGTCACCTGAGCTCGATTGCTCAATCAGCTGCTTTCTGCTGATTCTGAGCTATTCAAATCTTGAATTGTCTAATTAACTGCTTTCTGTTAAGATATTCAAATCGTAATTGACTTGATTGCACAGTCAAACTGCCAAAATCTCTCAAGCCAAAGACTCGCAGTTCCCTCACAAGGCTCTACCCTCGACAAGGCCGCTCCATGAGTCAAAGCCCCAAAGCTCCAGACCTCTACTGGCAGCTTTGCACTGGCCGCTCCACTTGAGCTACCCCTCTATTTATTGGTATCAGTCTTTCAAAACCGCTTGGTCACTTGACCTTGGTTGCCCAATCAGCTGCTTCTGCTGGGCTCCTTTACTGACCGCATTTGTTGATGATACAAAAATTGGCGAAGGGGCAGATAGTGCTGAGGAAGCAATGCGATTGCAGCAAAACTTCGACGAATTGGAAGAGTGTCGCAAATGGATTACAATGTTGGGGAATGAATGGTAATGCATTTTGGCAAGAGAAACAATAGGGTGGACTATTATCTAAATGAGGAGAATGCTTAAACATCACAGTGTAATGAGACTTCATGCTGGCTGCTACCAAAATTCCTCGGTCTCTGCTCTCTTTAACTCCCGACCTGTAAACAACATGGTTTTCAAACGTGTATTTAAAGCCATAGACCAGTGGTCTCTCCCGTTTCCACAGACGTTGGCTGACCTGTACTCACATCTACATTCGCGTCCTTCGACAGCTGTGATGCAGAGGGCAGGCCAACATGCTGCATAACTGTGGCCAATTGGACAACGGGTAGTCAAAACTGCCCAAACGTATCACCGGCACTCCCATCCCACCTCTCATCAGGGACGTTTTTGCAGAACGGCTCTGGAAAAGGGCCAACAGCGTTAGGAAGGATCCCCCCTATCCTGCCTATGGGCTGTTTGCCCCGCCCCATGAGGGAGGAAGCTACATATCATCCACAGCAGGACCACCAGACTCAAAATCAGTTACTTTCCTCAAGCAGTAAGACAGATCAACACATCCACAACTAACAACCGCACCCCACCACCAGAACGATTGAAAAAAATACATGAGTTTTCCATTGCATACACTATCTGAGTTTGAGCTTCATCAGAGCCAGAATAACAATTATTTCCTTCTCCTTTACACGTGTATATTCAATCTTGGATCTGTTGAGCATTTACAACACAGACTCTTTAAGAGACCCGGTACTGCAGATCTGCCGTCTCGAACCATTTTCTGGACGAACCCAGTGAGCTGAGCAGCATCTGTGATGATGGAAGTGGGGGGTGGGTGGATTGTCTGTGGTTTGTGCCAAAATGCTGACTGTCTCAATCTCCTGAACAAGACATTGACATTTTCTCCCCCAGCCACCCAGCCACAGAGCAGATGCTGATCAGCGAATATACTTCTTTGCATTTTGAATCAGTGATGTTGAGAGGGGAGGGGGGGAGCTGTGATTCCCCGACCTGTTCCTTTGACAGAATGCCAACGTCCCTTTTCTCTGTCTCCACACACACCTCATCAACAATGGGGATTAAAAGTTTCTTCCACATGAACAGTGATATCTGTGGCTGTAGTGAGAGGGTGTCCAGTACGGGACAGTCGGGGGTCAGTAAACTACCAGGGAAATTCTCATCTTCACAGCACAGTTAATATGGAAATATGATGACCATGTGTTTATCCAGACCAGGCCTCTCTGTTCAGTCAGGGGACTGTTATGCAAATTTACTTTACTGCACGGACATTCATTGATTAATTCAACTAATGCAATAGCTTTGGGCTCACTCTTGTGTGCTTAAATAATAAGTTCTGAGTTGAGACATCTAACAGTTTGAACACTGTCTGTTCCCATTGAAGATGTTCAACAGAAACACAAGGAGACTCTGCGGGCACAAACTGAAACACTGAGAGTGAACACGATCCTGACGAGGGAGAAGGTGAAGGTTTTCTACCTGGTTGATCGATACGCTGAGAAATCGTCATTTCTGCTGTTCGAGATCGGAGACTGGTTGAACATGAGCTGCTGGCAAGACGCAGAGACCACGAGCGTTGGAGAGAGAAACATCTCCACGGAGAGATGGAAAAAATCCAGACTGATCAGTTATTCCAGAGCAGCTTTTCCCGAAGTAAATCCGAATCTGGGAGATCAGCAGCAGTGGCCGGAGTCGCGGGGATTGGGAAAACAACAATGGTACAAAAGATTGTTTATGACTGGGCCACGGGGAAAATATTCCAACAATTCCAGTTTGTCTTTAGTTTCAAATTCCGGGAGTTAAACTCCATTAACTGCAGAACAAACCTGAGGGAACTGATTCTGGATCAGTATCCTGACTTTGGGAATTTCCTGAGAGATGTCTGGAAGAACCCACAGGGATTGTTGTTCATATTCGATGGTTTGGATGAATTCAAACACAGAATCTATTTTGCAGACAAATGGAGAGATACAGAACCCAGGCACCAGTGCCCAGATCCTGAGTGCTGGTGTGAAGTGTCTGACATTGTGTACAGTTTAATCCAGGGCAAGCTGCTCCCAGGGTGTTCGGTGCTGGTGACCACACGCCCCACTGCGTTACAGTTATTGGAAAAGGCAGATATCAGGGTCTGGGCAGAAATCCTGGGATTTGCTGGTGAGCAATGGAAGGAATATTTCATGAAGCATTTTGATGATCAGACGGTGGCGGCAGCTGTTTTCAAACACGTGAAGGAGAACGAGATCCTGTACACCATGAGCTACAACCCCTCCTACTGCTGGATCCTCGCACTTGCACTCGGCCCTTTCTTCACACAAAGAGACAGGGACCCACAGCAAATTCCCAAGACCATCACCCAACTGTATTCCTACTATATTTACAGCATCCTGAAAAACCACAGCCGTGAGATTGAGAACCCCCGTGATGTGTTACTCAGGGTTGGTCAGATGGCCTTCAGAGGAGTGTCCGATAAGAGAACTGTGTTTACAGATGGAGATTTCAACAACTACAATCTGCAGCCTTCCCAGAACCTGTCTGGGTTCCTGATGGAGCTTTTGGGGAGAGAGGATTCTGCCCAGTGCGTGGTGTACACATTCCCACACCTCACCATCCAAGAGTTTACAGCTGCAGTCGCACAATTCCTGACTATACATCCCGAGGATATCCTGAAATTCCTCACTGAAGCCCATAATACGACAGATGGGCGATTCGAGGTATTTCTCCGTTTTGTTGCTGGTCTCTCCTCCCCATTGACAGCTCGGGGTCTGGAGGAGTTTCTGGGTCCATTTCCTCATGAAACAACCTGTCGGGTGATGGACTGGGTGAAGGAGGAGGTTAAACGCCAGAGTGAAAACACATCGAGTGAAGCTGGTAAAAGGAGGCTCCTGAACACATTTCACTACCTGTTTGAGTCTCAGAATCGTGAACTGACTCAGACCGCACTGGGATCTGTGGAAGAACTTTCATTCAGTGAAATGACACTGATCCCAGTTGACTGCGCGGTCCTGTCTCATGTTGTCAGACTCTGTGATACAATAAAACGTCTCGACCTGTCGTACTGCCACATTTTGTGTGAGGGAATCCAGCAGCTGGGACCCTGGCTGCACAAGTTCCAGGTATTGAGGTAACCTAATTTTTCTCTCACTCTGAACTGTGAAATTGTTCCATTGTGTTGTTTCAATGTAAAGGGATTTGGGTAAAACTATAGTGAATATGATTGTGAAGAATTGTGACAAATGCGATCCCCCTTCCTCCTGTGAGATGTCTCTTCCCCAACTCCGTTCCTGCTGTGGAATCTCTCTTCTCCATCCTGCTTCGTCCTGTGGGATCACTCTTTCACATCCCCCTTCCTCCTTCATGTCCCGTCTTTCCATCCTTTTCCTCAGATGGTGTCATTTCCCACCAACATTTCTCTATTCACAAATCTTCCTCACTGTGGGACTTTCTCCCCTTCAACCCTGTCCCTTCCGATCCACTCACAAGTCAGGAACACTTTCCTAACCATCGCGCAATGAGACAGAATATGAGGAGTTTACAGGGTCACACCGACAGACTAAATTACTGACATCAGTGAATCCCCTGTAACTGGTCAGTGAGGGACATTGACAGTGATCACTGATCACTGATCAGTGATTTACTGAAAGGTTCAATGTTTCCTGAAATAACCGAGTGAGAGAAATTCCTTCAGACCCATTCATTAATTTGTCTGTTTCTGTTTAGTCTTGAGCGGAATGACCTGGGAGATTCAGGAGTGAAACTGGTGTCTGCGGCTCTTGGGAACCCGGAGTGTAAAATACAGACACTGAAGTGAGTACCAGACTGTGGGAGATTGTGTTTACAGACACTGGGTGTCTGACACTGAACATTAATGTGATCAGTAATTGTGTTACTGATAAATTCTGGTAATTTGTACTGCCCCTGTCTCTCTGTGTCCTTCACCCTCACTCTATCTCTCATTTCCAGTCTGAACCATGTCGAACTTACAGATTCTGGTGCTGAGGATCTCGCCTCCGCTCTCAGTACAAACCGATCACTGATAGAGCTGGACCTGGGATGGAACCCGCTCACAGACCAGTCTGTCCCTGCTCTCCGCCGGCTCATACTGACCCACCCGAGTCTGGAGCAGATCATGTGAGTGTCTGTGTTAATGTTCAATGTGATAAAAATTTCATCAGATCCGCGGGTTTTCTGGTACCCCAGTACCCTGTTACTGACACGGTTATATAATCTGGTTTCTTTTTCATCTTTATTTTTCCATCCGTTTCAGGCTGGCGGTGAATAATTTCAGTGGGACTGGGGAGAATGAACTGGAGTCTCTACAGGAGTCTAGACCCGGACTGAGACTGTACCTGTAAACGTCTGAATGTGTGAATATACCCGTCCACAAGATGGAGACAATTTGGCCGATAACCCCCAACCCCCTTTAACTCCCGCCCTTATCTTTCCGCACTCCAGAAGCAATTCGCAAGGGTTCAGAAATGACCCTGGATCTGCGGTGATCTGGGACACGGCCCTGAAGTGTGATTTGATAATCATCAGTTCCGTGATGCAGAGTGACAGTGAGAAACGGGACTGATTATTCAAACTGCCCCTGGTTGTCGCCGGTCAGCTAATTGTGTGTGACTGTGAGTGAGTCGGGAGCAACTCATTTATTCCCGCACGTCAGCAGCTCACAAATCGTTTAATTTACATTTGTCGATGAAATCAATAAACCACTGTAACATCCTGTCTTCGTTTCGGACGAGTTTGATTTGAGGTTTCTGCTGTCCCCCTCACCCTGGGTGCCCAGGATCTCATCTCCACCCAGCCCCCTTGCTGGGAAACTCAACCCCTCCTTACACTCCACAAAGAAAGGGAGGGGGGACAGAGAGAGAGCTGGCCTTATTTGGCGGTCCTGCATTTCTTTCTACCATGACACTGCGAGGGGAATGCTAACTACACGGATACCTTAAGGACAAAGCAGGAGTTGAAAACGTCGGTATACGGAGCGGATTCTGTACATGGGAGAATATATTCTGTTAAATTATGCCAGCATTTCCCAGAGACAAACGTGTTGGTGGTTGCGCTTATAACTCATAGAACAACGAGTGGCAGCCTTAACAGCCAATTGTATTCCTACAGCTAATTGAACTCCACAATATTTCAAAATCCAACTGTTCCTCAGGTGGATTCAACAGCGGCTTTGTCCGTCACTAAGGTTAAAAGTCCACAGCACGGGCAGGAAATTCGCGCGCGCACACACACACACACACACACACACACACACACACACACACACACACACACACACACACACACACACACACACACACACACACACACACACACACACACACACACACACAATGTGGGAAGATGGTTTAAGAGATGGAGGGAACCGTGCACAGCTCTGAGCTTCATGTTATTGGAAATAAACATTATACTGGGAATCTGATCAAAATGAGGTAAGCACTGATGTGGTCCAGTGCTGATGAAGAACTACACAGCTTGTCGGTACAGCGAGTACATTTCATATCTGGTGGCACATAGTGGGACGTGTTGGGGTGGTTTTGGTGTCTGACCGACCAAAGTGGATCTGCTGAATATATATTAAAAAATCAATGACGTTAATTGAAAGTCTGCAGAAGGAAACTGGGAAGGTTCTCATGTGTCCCTGGATCACGCCCACACTGAGGGGAAACCGGTTCTACTTGCAGAGGAAACAGCAGGCGTGACTGTGAAAAGTGCCGAAAATGCTGGAAACATCGATTCCGGAATGCTTGTGGGAAGAGAGCCACAGTGAAAGTTTCAGGTTGGAAAATGGGAACAGTCGTGACCACTGACAATACAACTGTGGAAAAGTTGTAAACAGAGCCGCTGACTGCTCACTTATTGGTCTCGTTGCACATTTTGGTAAAATTACGCAGAAGGATCTAAGTGAGCTAATGCCAATAGTATTAAAGTGTTTGTGTTACATGCCGACAGCTTTTGGACCCGAGACACCGGTGATGTAATTTGTTGGTTCAATAGCAGAATCAAAGGTGGGACTCCGTTACTGCAGATTGATCCCCTGTATAAATCATAGCTTGTTGCTGTATTCAGCCCAGAGTGTCTTGCCGAGCTGTGGAATTCAGGACAATAGCGTTCACTGCGTCACTCAAGTGGGATATACAGTAATGTGGCGGATAGAAGACATTTACTACCCTGTTATTTCAGCCGTTGGAATTCCCGGTAAGTCGCTATCACATCTGCAAACGGCAGAAACTGAGAGTTAATTCTGATATTCGGAAGTGTTTCTCTAGCTACGTGCTTCCACAGTTACCTGCCGTGTCCCCGTATTTCTGCCGTGGGCGGAACGCGCTGACAATATTACTCCCATTGCTTTGGAAGCGGGTCTAATGGAGCCGAGATGCTGCCTTTGACTGAATTCCTCTCTCCTGATTGGATATCATGGAATAATTGTGAATCGAATTGTCTGCACAGGAGGACACGGGCTATACTACAGCTGTGAGAACCAGCCGTCCTTCTGTTACGTCCGTATAAATCGTCTGTGAATTGCGCGGCTTGGTTATGGAACAGAGAGAATAGCTCATTGATTTCCGACATGTGAGTAGAGGGAACTGCAGGTGTGGATTTAATTTCATTCCTGTGCTGTTCAGAGCCAGTGATGCTGTATTGAATGTCCATCCTTTACTGCGCCCGAGGAAGAATTTAAGCAGCTCTCCTCTCGTCGGCTTACGAATTCATTTTGATTTAACACTATTACAAAATTCGCGCAAGTTCTCTTCCACGCCGATAATACATGGCTTCTTATGTACTGGGGATTCTACGCTGTGAGCCAGAAAAAAACCCCCACAAAATCTAATCTAATTCTATCACACGGCTGCTCCGTTACCCTGACTAGTCAGTAATTTCTCTGTTTCTTTTCTTCTATTTTGCAGTTAACCAGTTGGCGATTGCTATCTTCTCCCGAGGTAAGCGCGGTCTCTCCAAATGTCTCAGACGGAACCTGCTGGGAATGGCAGCGGCCGATCTCCTGGTCGTTATCTCTGACCCTCTGCTGAAGTGGAAGGTTATGAAATACTTCTGGTCTTCCTTCCTCCATTGAACTCCCGTTTACAAGTTCGTCCCTTGCTTCCTTTGAGCAAGCACCTGAATCTCTGCCTGGCTGACAGTCGCCTTCACCAATGACAGTTTTGTGGTCATTTGTTGTGAAAAGTTGAAAAGAAAATATTGCATCGAATGAACGGTTGTTATAGTCATAGGCACGGTGAGTGTTCTGGGCTGTTTAGAATTAATCCCTTTCTACTTTACTTTAGATCCGTTGGTGCTAGTTAACGGAGTTTCCTATGGCTGTTTGACCAGAGCGAGATTCGTGGGTCGCCTTCGTGGGTCGCACTCAGATGATTCACCGTATTTTCATTCCTTGTCTCCCGTTTATTCTGATTTTATTGTTCAATGCTCTGACAGTTAGACGGATTTTTTCCGCCAATAAAATCCGAATGGTGCTCCCCGGCAGCGACGGAAAGGATGACAAGGACCCGGAAATGGAGAACCGAATGAAATCCGTCGTTTTACTATTCAGTATAACCGGTAGTTTTATATTTCTGTGGTTAACACTGGTGTTTTTTTGATATCTACGTACTGATTGCAAATATCCCTCGTTACAGGGACGCGGATCCGACTTATATCGCAGTATCCACGGCGACGATGCTGCAGATCCTCAGCTCCTGCACCAACACATGTATTTACTCAGAGCAATTTCAGAGAGGAGCTGCAGAACGCGGTGAAACACCCACTGAAACTGTTAACCAAATTCCTTAAATCATAGATCGGCTTGCTGATTTTTGCAGGTGTTTTGTCAAACACCATGTTTCCTTCATAATTTATCCACTTGCCGATACGGTATGCAGAACCACGGGTAACAACTGAGCGCTCGGAAATACGCATGCATTTTGTGATGATATATTTCACTCGCTGCTTACCCAGTACAGGTGAAATGTGTCGTTCATCGAACGTGTAATATGTAATGGTCACCTCAGCAGTAATTCACCCCGATGAAGGGTCTATAGTCGGGTCACGCCCGTTTTATTGTAATAACGTCCATTACATCTGACAGCGATTTAATCCGGGTTGGTCCAGTTAGGTAAAATCCTCTCCATTTCTACATTCTCTCCGTTGTTTCTGATTCATTCTTTTTAGTGATGCTCACGGTGTTTTACTCTCAATATCTTTCACGTTGTCGTCGTTTACTCCTTCCCCCACGTCCACTTCTCATCAAAATTTAATCTCATTGCAGCCTAGTGAGTTTCATCGTGAGGGAAGATGATAGGGCTGAAACAGAGCGTGTATATTTTTCTTTTTTTTTACTCTATCTCCATCTCCGACCTGCTCCCTCGTTGTCCCTGCATATCTCCCACGCCTTTATCTCTGTTCATGTCCCAAGGCCTCGTGACAATCTGTTTCTTTCCTTCGCCATCTATACTCTGTTTCTCTCTGACCACACGTCCGGTTCCCTACAGAAAAAAATAAGTCTCATTCGGGAATATATATTTCTATTGATGATAAGTGCACGCTGAAATTTAATGAACTTCCAGAGCAACTGCAAAAAGTTATTTGTTTTGTTTCTCTCCCGA
Organism: Hypanus sabinus; assembly: GCF_030144855.1. Classification (NCBI taxonomy): domain Eukaryota; kingdom Metazoa; phylum Chordata; class Chondrichthyes; order Myliobatiformes; family Dasyatidae; genus Hypanus; species Hypanus sabinus. Next base: position 60,924 of record NW_026779844.1, read on the forward strand.
ACGAACTGAGTACTATCTGGAAGGTTTGCCGATGTTTGAAAAATAAAAGAATGATACTGGAAATCCGAATTAAAATTGCTTTTAATGATGTTGCACTACTTTCTGACGGAACATTACTCACACTGTTGCATTTCCAGTTCCGTCTCACTGCTGTCTGTCCTGCAACCGATTAGCGGTACACAACACTGGTGATTCTCCTCGCCCGGGGCTGACAGAAGTAAGAGTTGACACGACCGATATCTTTTCGAACGCACAATAGATTTATGCACCTCGCGCCAGTTACTACTAACTCGACGCTTTGTTATAAATAATGTTTCTAGTGAAACTTAAGGATTATACTTAAGGTGCAATGTAAATACATCAGATGTTTGCATGTCAGGATAAGCTGTCGTTGGTTAACATCTTACTCCAGGTGTATTTTCAATTCCGTGTATGGCAGCGCAGAGTTGCTCTGTAAGTCTATTCCATCATACGTCAGGGAAACGGGAAATAACGTCAGTTATGTTGTCTCCTGTTGTTTGACTGCACCTGGATCCCTCTCCAAAATCAATATGCTGACAGACTAGCCCACAACGGCAGCCGAGCTTGTCCCTTTAACCACGTGCCCATGGTAGCGTTACATCCATTATTATCGTTTTCACCTCTATTCCTCTGCAAAATTCCACGGACGGCATTTCAGAACATCCGGACATTTCCAGTCAAGGGCTTACAAATTTCAACAATTTGTCCAATAGCCCGAACTTCACACGGGGTCTATAGCCCAATTACCGTGGTGATGCCAATATATATATATTTGGATATGATGCAACAGAATCGACTTCTGAATTCGCTACTCTTTATTTCTCCCCGTTTCCTGTTCGAATACGCAAATTAAAGTCATGTACCGTTTTGAGACCCCTCGATGTTTCGGAATCGACCCTAGAAATGGCCTCATCTTTCCTTCGATAGTTATTTGACTTGCCATTTGTCACCCTCCTGCCCCTCTGCTTCGTTTGCCTGAGCGTTATCAGGCGAGTTTGGGATGTTTGATTTTGTTGTATGGCTTCTGCTAACATTAAAACTTTGTCCAGACCTGATTCGGGCCTGAGCTCAGGCTGTCTAGGTGAGGATATAGACATTGAGACGCATCCCCTTTCTTTTTTTTGGACATCGTTTGGTCAGTCAGTCTATTTTTGTTGTTGTTGTTGTTCTGGAGGTTGATATCACTTATACCTCCAGAATTTATTGAACTCAAGTCAAGTTTACTCTCGTTTAACTACACACATGCTCACCGACAAACGAGACAACGATTCGTCGACCCAGAGTGTAGGGTACAGCAGCACACGCAACAGACAAACACTCAAGAACATCCTCTGGTGAACGACGCACAAACAAACAAAGTGCATAAATCAAAACACATTACTGCATTATAAAATCATAATCCTACGTAGGATCTCCGTCTCCACTACCAGTTTCTTGTTTAAACTATTTGACTTTCTTTAACTAAAAAGACTCCAATAGGACCACCGTCCTTGTGTCCAACCACACAAACCACTAGTAAAACGAATCACATATCTAGTGCAGCATATCCACTTTTCAACCAGACCCTATCAGGAGGGAGATTAGCGGCACCAATGGAACTTCCAGGGATTTTGTTACTCGTTCAACTTTCGGGTTCTTCTTTCTCGTTTTCTTCTTTACCTTCACAGCGAAGACTCTCCCCGCATTCCTGATCAACGTCACTGTTGCTACTTCCCATCCTTCTTCAATCTACTGACCTGGTCCTGCAAAGGAAAGACCGTCAGTCGCAAGCAGAAGCACGAACGAAATTTCGTTCTGTTCACTTCTTGCAGTCTGATTTCTATCTATTGGTTTTGTTTACCTACCGGATAACATCTTGGGTGCGACTAGGATCCTTATTTCACACAATACTTCACGCAATACTGCTGTCTCTCCTACTTGGTTCCGCCGATCCCATCCTTGCTACCTGGTGATGGGCCAGGTTCTCTAGGCACAAAACGGAACACCCAACGGGTGGCGAACTCGAATGTGCCTCTGAGACATAGTTACTCCATCGTTTCAATCCCGTTTTGTCGGGATCCTGCTGGACTACAGCAATTTGGCAGAGATATCTCAAAGTGAAGTGCGGTACCAGACTTTAATTGGCGAATCTTTTATATCATGCAGTGTGGAACTCTGCACAAGTAAAAGGCTTGCCTGTAGATCCATTAGCAGGGAAGCGTGCGAAACTGTAGAACAATAGAATTATGTCATAATGTTGTTTTCTTGATTTGTGGGTCATCCGTTTATACCCATCTGACCTGTGCAGCCGGGTTATCGTTCCAAGGAGTATTGGTGAGAAGATGCTATTCTCAAGTGGAAAACGCAGAGGTCTGCAATTTCACAAAACTGAGGCAACATACAGCATTGGAAACGTTATATTCGGAAATGTCATCCACAAGGAGCGAGGTTGGAGATTAGAGAGAGACAGGGAGGTGGCGAAGAAGGTTATGAGGGAGGGAGAACGCTGATGCGGTTTGGCAGGAGTCGGGTCAGGGGAAGGAGTCACCGAGGCAGGTTGGATGATTCGGCAGCACTTTCCAATGGTGCCACTGCAGTCCCGGAATGCTGTGCGTGACGGAAAGCCCTCCAGACCCTCACGGTACATTTTTCACGGTTTTGGCTCTCTCCTCCCTACACATCCTCATCGAAGATTTACCACGTCCGCGCAGTCTTTCTGTCCCACGTCTCTCTGCCCAAGCCCGGTCTCTTTCACTACCCCATCCGTCTCGGTCTCCCCCAGCTTCCGATCTTTTCAGTCATTCGAAATCTCTCTCAACAGCCTGCTCTATCTCTATACTGTCCCTCTCCTGCCATTATTATCTACTGTCCCTCCAGTCAATCTCTCTCCACATTGCTCTCTTGTACCTCACTCCATGGTTCTTTCTATCTCCATTCTTTCTAACCCCAAATCTCCCTCTCCCCACACTCGCTTTCTACCGTTTCCTTCTCTCCGTCTCCCTCTTCCCCTCTATCACTCTCTCTACCTATCTCTATCTCTCCCCCTTTCATCTTTCACCCCAATCTCGCCTTCCCACACATTGTTTCTTCTACCCCAGTCACGCTCAGGTTCTATATCTGTAATTAATTTAGATCACGTTTTAGAGATTTGTTGTCACTTTGACATTTTTCGGTTTATCATGTTAAGAATAAAATCCAAATTAAATCCACTGTGATACAAAGCTGCACAACAAAATGAAAACATTCAAGGAGGCGAATACTTTTCATGGGCACTGCATGGGTAATTGAAAGGAAGGTTTAATTCTTAAAATTGTTTATTCGTTGACATGGTGGCGGAAAAAAAGAGATGTGGATCTGGTTAGATAAGTATGCTGCTGCGAACCAGAAATGGATTAGTTCTGGATTGGAAAGCTCTGGAGCGAGCCTGGGCTCAGCTCTTTGGAGGATGAGAGCTGAGTTGATCGACTTATGCGCAATAGTAAAAGGCATAGACAGACTCAAACGCCTGTGTCTTTTTCCCAGTATGGAAAGAACAAAAAGGAGTGGGAAAATACGGCGGGAGGTTGGTTATAGGTTTTCTATACAAGGAAAAGGAGGTGCAAAGAAAGCGCTGCCAAACATCATGATAGAGGCTGATATATTGTGGCGATAAAACAGACATTGGCACATACAGGCTCTCAGTTTGATATATAATTTCCGTACTTCTGCTTTTCACAGTGAACGCAACGACGATTGTCATACTATCACGGGGAAAGTGCGGACTCTCTAAAACAAGTCACCCGCTATCTGCTGGCCATGTCAGCGGCTGACATAGCGGTCGTTTTCCTGGACGTTATATTGATGAAAATTCCGAAGGCTTTTCCGGATGACTTCCCCTTCCTGTTTTACATCCGCGTGTGTGGAACCCACGTCTTCTTAATGCAGGCCACCACAGATTGCTCTCTTTGGTTCACCGTCGCCTTCACCTTTGATCGATTTGAGGCCTTTTGCTTCCAGGATCTACTCCCTAAGTATTGTACCGGGAGAACGGCGGATGTGATTCTGACCTTTGCGCCTTCACTGAGTTGCTTAAAGTTCTTCATGGTCCAATATATATATATGTATATCTTCCCTTTAACATGCCTTTGCATGCAGAGTTGAGAATTACTTCTGTCACTATTTTGGACATTAAAGTGTGTTCTTCGTTCTGTCTTTTCAACTGTGACCCCATTCCTTGTTGTTGTCCTGCTCAATGCTTTCACCATCACGAACCATTTAGTGGTCTGCAGAGCCCACAGCAGACTCCGGGCTCCAAGTAGTAGTCAAAATTACAGCGACCCCGAAAACCTCAGAAAATCCTTGGTTTTACTGCTGGGCGTCTCGGCAGATTTCATCCTGTATGGGAATGGTATGGGGAATGGCTGTCTGGAACAGGATGGTTCCTGCAGTGGACGTCCCACGTTGTTTGCATATACCTTCATTTTTCAAGGAACTGTGCTGCATGCTGCAACATCTGAGCTCTTCACCTCGTCAGTTAGACAGAGCTCAGTGAACAGCTGAAGGAGATGCTACATTCTCTATACTTTGAAAAGGATTCGACACTGATGGTCTATGAAACCAGCGTCCTTCACTTCTGTTTTCAGGAAGGCAGTCGAAATGTTGCTCATTGATCATCGGTGTTGCTCGAAGTTCGCCCTGGATGGACGGACACAACTGTAGTTACAACCCTTCATGTCCCTCACCCTTCCCTGAGGATCCTGACCAACCTCATCCATTGCCTCTCCAGCTTTGTTCAGTTCGTTAAGGAGGTTTAAACACTCGGTAACCTCTCGGATACACCACATAGTGTAGACTACAACCACAAACATAATACCAAATGTTAGCCCCAGAAACGTACCAAACAACAAAGTATAGAAGACACTGAATAACAAACAATGCTGCTGTTCAAACACATTGAAAGTTTCAATGTTATAACGCACCACAACCTAATAAACATACTAATAACATACAACCCGTCAATGGGATAGTCACAAATCGGAGCAATGAAACTGACAAATAAATTTGTAGACTAAAGAATCTTGAGTTTTTAACTCATCTTCATTATTGAAAGGCAGTGAGGCATCAATGGCTCAAAAACATGGAAATATCACATTTGACTCGCACTCACAACAGAAGTACTAAAAGCGACACAAACCAACTGCCAGAGGAACTCCACAGGTCGGGCGGCATCCATGGAAGTGAATAAACAGCCAAAGTGCCGGGCCGAGACCTTTCTCCAGGACCGGAAACGAAGTGGTGAGACGCCAGAATAAAAAGGTAACGGAGGAGGAGAAGGGAAGCTGGACGGTGATAGGTCAAGCCTGGTGGACGGGAAAACTAAAGTGATGTAGAGGAAGGAACCTGACTGGACTGGGGAATGGACCATAGGAGAAAGGGAAGCTGGAGAGAACCGATGCGGAAGAGATAGGCAGGTGAGAAGAGGTAAAAGGCCAGATTGAGGAATAGAATAAAAAGTGGAAGGGTGATCATTCTTTCCACGGGAAGGAGAATCGATATTCATGCCATCAGGATTGAGGCTACCCAGACAACATAGACTGGAAGTTGTTGCTGCTCCATCCTGGGGATTGTCTCATCGTGGAAGAAGAGAAAGCTGCGGAACAGGAATAGGAATCGGAATCGGAGGTTTTGCCTGGGGGAAGATCTGTTTTTGGTCGCTGGAGCTGAGCTGCTCGACGAAAAGGTCCCCGATGAATGATGGGTCTCGCCAATGTAGAGAAGGCTGCCTCGGGAACACTGGACACACAGACTACCCCAGTGGATTCATAGGTAGATTGTTGCCTCACCTGGAAGGGCTGTTTGGAGACAAAGACTGGTGCTAAGGTAGGACGTGGATGGGCAGCTGTAGCGCTGTGGCCTCTTGTTGGGATAAACACCGGGAGGGAGATGAATAGTGAGGTTCGGAATGAAAACGGAATAATGGAGGAAGTGATCCCTGTGGAAAGTGGAGAGCGGTTGTGTGGCGGTGATGGGGAGGTAAAGATATTTTTTTTTCTGCGATCTCTTTGGAAATGGCTGAATTTACAAATTATGATTTTTGGGTGTGGAACGTCATGGCGTGGTAGATAAGAGCAACTCCATCACTGTTAAGGTGGTGGAAGACCTGGTGAACGCCTACAGGCTGATCCCACTTTTAAAGCGATGCTACCAACAAAGATATCACTACCTCCCAACTCATTTCGCCGCTTCCCGCAGGGATCACTCCCTCCATAATCTCGTTTCTTTCAGCCCTCCACCCCTAACTCCCTCACGGCGCTTATCCCTGCAAGCCCCCCAAGTGCTACACCCACACATTCATCTCCTCTCCAACCATTAGTCCAGGCCCAAACGCGTTCCCTCCAGGTAAGCAACATTTCACCTGTGGATCTGCTGTGGTCATCTGTTGTGTCTGGTGCCCTTGATGCGGCCTTCTCTACATTGGTGAGACCAGTGATAAACGGAACCTCATTTCCTCGAGCACCATCGCGGCAGCGTGAAAATCGGTGCTTCCCAGCGTCCCAACATTTTAATTCTGAGTCCCATTTCCAATCCGACATTTTCAGTCCATTGCTTCCTCGTGTGCCGTGCTGAGGCTTGCCTCAAGACGGGGCAGCGACAACATATTTTCCGTCTAGGTAGTCTCCAACCTGATGTTATGAATGACGATCAAAAATATCCCTCCCTCTCCCATCTTCTTCTGTTCACCTCGCTGGGTTCATGCCTATTTTCACCTGCCTATCACTTCCTAACTGCTTCTGTTTTTCCTGTACTCCACTGTCCGCTCGGATCAGATTCCTTCCGCTCCAGCCCTTCACCTTTCACCTGGTTTCCTCTATCACCTTTCCACTCCTTACGCCATTTTTTTCTGGCGTCTCCCTCGTTAATCTCCAGACCTGAAAAAGGTCTCAACGGATACGTCAACCGTTTATCTATTTCCATAAATGCTGCCCTGCTGCCCGCCCTGCTGACTTCCTCCAGCGTGTTCTTTCTCTCTCTCTCTCTCTCTCTCTCTCTCTCTCTCTCTCTCCCTCCCTCCCTCTCCCTCTCCCTCTCTCCCTCTCT